>NC_092244.1:23658227-23789419 GCF_036320965.1 Panulirus ornatus | reverse complement strand
ATACCTCTATAATTTGAGCACTCACTTTTATCCCCTTTGCCTTTGTACAATGGCAGTATGCAAGCATTCCGCCAATCCTCAGGCACCTCATAACGAGTCATACAGACATTAAATAACCTTACCAAGCAGTCAACAATACAGTCACTCCCTTTTTTTAATAAATTCCACTGCAATACCATCCAAACCCGCTACCTTGCCGGCTTTCATCTTCCGCAAAACTTTTACTACCTCTTCTCTGTTTATCAAATCATGCTCCCTAACCCTCTCACTTTGCACACCACCTCGACCAAAACACCCTATATCTGCCACTCTGTCATCAAACACATTCAAAAAACCTTCAATATACTTACTCCATCTCCTTCTCACATCACCAGTACTTTTCATCACCTCCCCATTTTCCCCCTTCACTGATGTTCCCATTTCTTCCCTTGTTTTACGCACTTTATTTGCCTCCTTCTAAAACATCTTTTTATTCTCTCTAAAATTTAATGATACTCTCTCACCCCAACTCTCATTTCCCCTCTTTTTCAACTCTTGCACCTTTCTCTTGACCTCCTGCCTCTTTCTTTTATACATCTCTCAGTCATTTGCATTATTTCCCTGCAAAAATCAAGCAAATGCCTCTTTCTTCTCTTTCACTAATAATCTTACTTCTTCATCCCAACACTCCCTACCCTTTCTAATCTGCTCACCTTCCACGCCTGTCATGCCACAAACATCCTCTTTCTTTTATACATCTCCCACTCATTTGCATTATTTCCCTGCAAAAAATGTCCAAATGCCTCTCTCTTCTCTTTCACTAATAATCTTACTTCTTCATCCCACCACTCACTACCCTTTCTAATCTGCCCACCTTCCATACTTCTCATGCCACAAGCATCTTTTGCGCAAGCCATCACTACTTCCCTAAATACATCCCATTCCTCCCCCACTCCCTTTACATCCTTTGTTCTCACCTTTTTCCATTCTGTACTCAGTCTCTCCTGTTACTTCCTCACACAATTCTCCTTCCCAAGCTCACTTACTCTCACCACTCTCTTCACCCCAACATTCTCTCTTCTTTTCTGAAAACCTCTACAAATCTTCACTTTCGCCTCCACAAGATAATGATCAGACATCCCTCCAGTTGCACCTCTCAGCACATTAACATCCAAAGTCTCTTTCGCGCACCTATCAATTAACACGTAATCCAAAAACGCTCTTTGGCCATCTCTCCTACTTCCATACGTATAATTATGGTGAAGAGCTTGGACTGGTAATTGGGAATACATGGTTTAAAAAGAGAGATATACATAAGTATACATATGTAAGTAGGAGAGATGGCCAGAGAGCGTTATTGGATTACACGTTAATTGAAAGGCACATGAAAGAGAGACTTTTGGATGTTAATGTGCTGAGAGGTGCAACTGGGGGGATGTCTGATCATTATCTTGTGGAGGTGAAAGTGAGGATTTATAGAGGCTTTCAGAAAAAAAGAAGGTTGGGGTGAAGAGTGTGGTGAGAGTACGTGAGCTTGGGAAGTAGACTTGTGTGAGGAAGTACCAGGAGAGACTGATTACAGGATAGAAAAAAGTGAGAAAAAAGGACATAAGGGGAGTGGGGGGCTGGAATGGGATGCATTTAGGGAAGCGGTGATGGCTTGTGCATAAGATGCTTGTGGCATGTGAAGCGTGGGAGGTGGGCAGATTAGAAAGGGTACTGAGTGGTGGGATTAAGAAGTAAGATTATTAGTGAAAGAGAAGAGAGAGGCATTTGGACGATTTTTGCAGGGAAATAATGCAAATGACTAGGAGATGTATAAAAGAAAGAGGCAAGAGGTCAAGAGAAAGGTGCAAGAGGTGAAACAGAGGGCAAATGAGAGTTGGAGTGAGAGAATATCATTAAATTTTAGGGAGAATAAAAAGATGTTTTGGAAGGAGGTAAATAACGTGCATAAGACAAGGGAACAAATGGGAACATCAGTGAAGGGGGCTAATGCGGATGTGATAACAAGTAGTGGTAATGTGAGAAGGAGGTGGAGTGAGTATTTTGAAGGTTTGTTGAATGTGTTTGATGATAGAGTGGCAGATATAGGGTGCTTTGGTCGAGGTGGTGTGCAAAGTGAGAGGGTTAGGGAGATTGATATGGTAAACAGAGAAGAGGTAATAAAAGCTTTGCATAAGATGAAAGCCAGGAAGGCAGCCGGTTTGGATGGTATTGAAGTGAAATTAATTAAAAAGGAGGTGCCTGTATTGTTGACTGGTTGGTAAGATTATCTAATTGGCAGAATGCTTCCATAGTGCCATTGTACAAAGGCAAAGGGGATAAAAGTGAGTTCTCAAATCACAGAGGTATAAGTTTCTTGAGTATTCCTGGGAAATTATATGGGAGGGTATTGACTGAGAGGGTGAAGGCATGTACAGAGCATCAGACTGGGGAAGAGCAGTGTGGTTTCAGAAGTGGTAGAGGATGTGTGGATCAGGTGTTTGCTTTGAAGAATGCATGCGAGAAATACTTAGAAAAGCAAATGAATTTGTTTGTAGCATTTATGGATCTGGAGAAGGCATATGATAGAGTTGATAGAGATGCTCTGTGGAAGGTATTAAGAATATATGGTATGGGAGGCAAGTTGTTAGAAGCATTGAAAAGTTTTTATCGAGGATGTAAGGCATGTGTACATGTAGGAAGAGAGGAAAGTGATTGTTTCTCATTGAATATTGGTTTGCGGCAGGGGTGCATGATGTCTCCATGGTTGTTTGATTTGTTTATGGATGAGGTTGTTAGGGAGGTAAATGCAACAGTTTTGGAAAGAGGGGCAAGTATGCAGTCTATTGTGGATGAGAGAGCTTGGGAAGTGAGTCAGTTGTTGTTCGCTCATGATAGAGCGCTGGTGGTTGATTTGGGTGAGAAACAGCAGAAGCTAGTTACTGAGTTTGGTAAAGTGTGTGAAAGAAGAAAGCTGAGAATAAATGTGAATAACAGCTAGGTTATTAGGTACAGTAGGGTTGAGTGACAAGTCAATTGGGAGGTAAGTTTGAATGGAAAAAAAACTGGAGGAAGTGAAGTGTTTTAGATATCTGGGAGTGGATTTGGCAGCAGATGGAACCATGGAAGCGGAAGTGAATCATATGTTGGGGGAGAGGGCAAAAGTTCTGGGAGTGGAGAATAATGTGTGGAAGTCAAGAACATTACCTTGGAAAGCAAAAATGGGTATGTTTGAAGGAATAGTGGTTCCAACAATGATATATGGTTGTGTGTGAGGCATGGGCTATAGACAGAGTTGTGTGGAGGAGGGTGAATGTGCTGGAAATGAGATGTTTGAGGACAACATGTGGTGTGACGTGGTTTGGTCGAGTAAGTAATGAAAGGGTAAGAGAGATGTGTGGTAATAAAAAGAGTGTGGTTGAAAGAGCAGGAGGGTGTTTTGAAATGGTTTGGTGTCAATGGGAGGTTTGGGCTCAACTCTATAAAATGATTTCTTTCCTAACTTATGGGATTTATCACTGAAAGATCTAGGGTACTTTAACTTGGACCTAATAGAATATATCTTCTCACCCTCATCATCAATAAACTCTGAACGAAGCTAGACACCATTTGGTAAACATGTGAAACAAGGTAAACAAGCATTCATAAACTTATCATTTTACAAATTTTATCAACAATTAAGTTATCTAATTTGTATAGACCATCACTAATATCAAGATTATAATTCTTTGTGTATTTAATAATAGAAGCTTCAATGATATTTCTCGTGGTAATAGAGTTAATAAATGAGATGGCATTACTCCAGTCAATACAATGATCATTGCTTTTCCCCGGGGATAGTGGAGAAAGAATACTTCCCACGTATTCCTCACGTGTCATAGAAGGAGACTAAAGGGAACGGGAGTGGGGGGCTGGAAACCCTCCCCTCCTTGTATTTTAACTTTCTAAAAGGGGAAACAGAAGAAGGAGTCACGCGGGGAGTGCCCATCCTCCTCGAAGGCTCAGATTGGGGTGTCTAAATGTGTGTGGATGTAACCAAGATGAGAAAAAAATAGAGATAGGTAGTATGTTTGAGGAAAGGAACCTGCATGTTTTGGCTCTGAGGGAGACGAAGCTCAAGGGTAAAGGGGAAGAGTGGTTTCGGAATGTCTTTGGAGTAAAGTCAGGGGTTAGTGAGAGGACAAGAGCAAGGGAATTAGTAGCACTACTCCTGAAACAGGAGTGGTGGGAGTATGTGACAGAGTGTAAGAAAGTAAATTCTAGATTGATATGGGTAAAACTGAAAGCTGATGGAGAGAGATGGGTGATTATTGGTGCATATGCGCCTGAGCATAAGAAAGATCATGAGCGGCAAGTGTTTTGGGAGCAGCTGAATGAGTGTGTTAGTGGTTTTGATGCACAAGACTGGGTTATACTGATGGGTGATTTGAATGCAAAGGTGAGTAATGTGCCAGTTGAGGAAATAATTGGTATACATGGGGTGTTCAGTGTTGTAAATGGAAATGGTGAAGAGCTTGTAGATTTATGTGCTGATAAAGGACTGGTGATTGGGAATACCTGGTTTAAAAAGAGAGATATCCATAAGTATATGTATGGCCAGAGAGCGTTATTGCATTACGTGTTAATTGATAGTCGCACAAAACAGAGACTTTTGGATGTTAATGTGCTGAGAGGTGCAACTGGAGGGATGTGTGACCATTATCTTGTGGAGGCGAAGGTGAAGATTTGTAGGGGTTTTCAGAAAAAAAGAGAGAATGTTGAGGTGAAGAGAGTGGTGAGAGTAAGTGAGCTTAGGAAGGAGACTTGTGTGAGGAAGTACCAGGAGAGACTGAGTACAGAATGGAAAAAGGTGAGAACAAAGGAGGTAAGGGGAGTAATGGGAGTAGGGGAGGAATTGGATGTATTTAGGGAAGCAGTGATGGCTTGTGCAAAAGATGCTTGTGGCATGAGAAGCATGGGAGGTGGGTTGATTAGAAAGGGTAGTGAGTGGTGGGATGAAGAAGTAAGATTATTAGTGAAAGAGAAGAGAGAGGCATTTGGTCGATTTTTGCAGGGAAAAAATGCAAATAAGTGGGAGATGTATAAAGGAAAGAGGCACTAGGTCAAGAGAAAGGTGCAAGAGAAAGAGGGCAAATGAGAGTTGGGGTGAGAGAGTATCATCAAATTTTAGGGAGAATAAAAAGATTTTTGGAAGGAGGTAAATAAAGTACATAAGACAAGGGAGCAAATGGGAACTTCAGTGAAGGGGGCTAATGGGAAAGTGATAACAAGTAGTGGTGATGTGAGAAGGAGATGGAGTGAGTATTTTCAAGGTTTGTTGAATGTGTTTGATGACAGAGTGGCAGATATAGGATGTTTTGGTCGAGGTGGCGTCCAAAGTGAGAGGGTTAGGGAAAATGATTTGGTAAACAGAGAAGAGGTAGTAAAAGCTTTGCGGAAGATGAGAGCCGGTAAGGCAGTGGGTTTGGATGGCATTGCAGTGGAATTTATTAAAACGGGGTGGCTGTATTGTTGGCTGGTTGGTAAGGTTATCTAATGTATGTATGATTCATGGTGAGGTGCCTGAGAATTGGCGGAATGCTTGCATAGCGCCACTGTACAAAGGCAAAGGGTGAGTGCTCAAAAGAGTGAGTGCTCAAATTACAGAGGTATAAGTTTGTTGAGTATTCCTGGTAAATTATATGGGAGGGTATTGATTGAGAGGGTGAAGGCATGTACAGAGCATCAGATTGGGGAAGAGCAGTGTGGTTTCAGAAGTGGTAGAGGATGTGTGGATCAGGTGTTCGCTTTCAAGAATGTATGTGAGAAATACTTAGAAAAGCAAATGGATTTGTATGTAGCATTCATGGATCTGGAGAAGGCATATGATAAGAGTTGATAGAGATGCTCTGTAGAAAGTATTAAGAATATATGGTGTGGGAGGCAAGTTGTTAGAGGCAGTGAAAAGTTTTTATCAACGATGTAAGGCATGTGTACGTGTAGGAAGAGAGGAAAGTGATTGGTTCTCAGTGAATGTAGGTTTGCAGCAGGGGTGTGTGATGTCTCCATGGTTGTTAAATTTGTTTATGGATGGGGTTGTTAGGGAGGTGAATGCAAGAGTTTTGGAAAGAGGGGCAAGTATGCAGTCTGTTGTGGATGAGAGAGCTTGGGAAGTGAGCCAGTTGTTGTTTGCTGATGATACAGCGCTGGTGGCTGATTCGTGTGAGAAACTGCAGAAGCTGGTGACTGAGTTTGGTAAAGTGTGCGAAAGAAGAAAGTTGAAAGTAAATGTGAATAAGAGCAAGGTTATTAGGGACAGTAGGGCTGAGGGTCAAGTCAACTGGGAGGTAAGTTTGAATGGAGAAAAACTGGAGGATGTAAAGTGTTTTAGATATCTGGGAGTGGATCTGACAGCGGATAGAACCATGGAAGCAGAAGTGAATCATAAGCTGGGGGAGGAGGGGAAAATTCTGGGAGCCTTGAAGAATGTTTGGAAGTCGAGAACATTATCTCGGAAAGCAAAAATGGGTATGTTTGAAGGAGTAGTGGTTCCAACAATGCTGTATGGTTGTGAGGCGTGGGCAATGGATAGAGTTGTGCGCAGGAGGGTGGATGTGCTGGAAATGAGATGTTTGAGGACAATGTGTGGTGTGAGGTGGTTTGATCAAGTAAGTAATGTAAGGGTAAGAGAGATGTGTGGAAATAAAAAGAGTGTGGTTGAGAGAGCAGAAGAGGGTGTTTTGAAGTGGCTTGGTCACTTGGAGAGAATGAGTGAGGAAAGAATGACCAAGATGATATATGTGTCAGAGGTGGAGGGAACAAGGAGAAGTGGGAGACCAAATTGGAGGTGGAAAGATGGAGTGAAAAAGATTTTGAGTGATCGGAGCCTGAACATGCTGGAGGGTGAAAGGCGTGCAAGGAATAGAGTGAATTGGAACGATGTGGTATACTGGGGCCGACGTGCTGTCAATGGATTCAACCAGGGCATGTGAAGCGTCTGGGGTAAACCATGGAAAGTTCTGTGGGGTCTGGATGTGGAAAGGGAGCTGCGGTTTCGGTGCATTATTACATGACAGCTAGAGACTGAGTGTGAACGAATGGGGCCTTTGTTGTCTTTTCCTAACGCTACCTCACACACGAGGGGGGAGGGGGTTGTTATTGCATGTGTGGTGAGGCGTCGATGGGAATAAATAAAGGCAGATAGTATGAATTATGTACATGTGTATATATGTATATGTCTGTGTGTGTATATATATGTATACATTGAGATGTATAGGTATGTATATTTTGCGTGTGTGGACGTGTATGTATATACATGTGTATGTGGGTGGGTTGGGCCATTCTTTCATCTGTTTCCCTGTGCTACCTCGTTAACGCGGGAGACAGCAACAAAGCAAATAGTTTTTAACGTGATTAAACAAGGCGTTTGATTCTAGTTCCGTTCTTATACTATATTTATGTAGCTTAAGTCTAACAGAAAGATCCTTACCAGTTTGCCCAACATAACACTTATCACAATTTCTACATGGCACTTTATAAGCATCCAAGAGAATTTTCTGGTAAATTCCTGATTAAGATACTCTTTATGGTATTATTGTTGCTGAAGGCAACATTTACATTAAAGGATTTAAGCAACATGGAAAGTAAAGTAAAAGTATTATTAAAAGGGAGAACTAAAAGATTCCTGACGTTAATGGGAGGTTTAGGCTCAAGTCTATAAAATGATTTCTTTGCCAACTTAAGGAATTTATCAATGAAAGATCTAGGGTACTTTAATTCAGATCCAATACAATATATCTTCTCAAACTCATCAACAATAAACTCTGGACTGGAAATATGTAATGCCTTAAGGAACATACAGGATTGAGAGTTTGAGGGAATATCTTCACTTGACCCCTGCTCTATTCCTTCTTTTGGAAAACTAAAGTGAGAGGGGAGGATTTCCAACCCCCTACTCCCTTCCCTTTCAGCCGCCTTCTACGCCATGCAGGGAATATGTGTTCAGTGTCATAAATGGAAATGGTGAAGAGCTTGTGGACTTGTGTGTTGAAAAAGGACTAGTGATTGGGAATACCTGGTTTAAAGAGAGAGATACACATAAGTATACGTATGTACGTAGGAGAGATTGCCAGAGAGCGTTATTGCATTACGTGTTAATTGATAGGCGCGTGAAAGAGATACTTTTGGATGTTAATGTGCTGAGAGGTACAACTGGAGGGATGTCTGATCATCATCTTGTGGAGGCGAAGGTGAAGATTTGTAGAGGTTTTCAGAAAAGAAGAGAGAATGTTGTGGTGAGGAGAGTGGTACGAGTAAGTGAGCTTGGGAAGGAGACTTGTGTGAGGAAGTACCCGGAGAGACGAGTACAGAATGGAAAAAGGTGACAACAAAGGATGTAATGGGAGTGGGGGAGGAATGGGATATATTTAGGGAAGCAGTGATGGCTTGAGCAAAAGATGCTTGTGGCATGAGAAGCGTGGGAGGTGGGCAGATTAGAAAGGGTAGTGAGTGGTGGGATGATGAGGTAAGATTATTAGTGAAAGAGAAGAGAGAGGCATTTGGATGATTTTTGCAGGGAAATAATGCAAATGAGTGGGAGATGTATAAAAGAAAGAGGCAGGAGGTCAAGAGAAAAGTGCAAGAGACAAAAAAGAGGGAAAATGAGCGTTGGGGTGAGAGAGTATCATTAAATTTTAGGGAGAATAAAAACAGGGTGAATGTTGGGGTGAAGAAGGTGGTGAGAGTAAGTGAGCTTGGGAAGGAGACCTGTGTGGGGAAGTACCAGGAGAGACTGTGTACAGAATGGAAAAAGGTGAGAACAATGGAAGTAAGGGGAGTGGGGGAGGAATGGGATGTATTTAGGGAATCAGTGATGGATTGCGCAAAAGATGCTTGTGGCATGAGAAGAGTGGGAGGTGGGCTGTTTAGAAAGGGTAGTGAGTGGTGGGATGAAGAAGTAAGAGTATTAGTGAAAGAGAAGAGAGAGGCATTTGGACGATTTTTGCAGGGAAAAAATGCAATTGAGTGGGAAAAGTATAAAAGAAAGAGACAGGAGGTCAAGAGAAAGGTGCAAGAGGTGAAAAAAAGGGCAAATGAGAGTTGGGGTGAGAGACTATCAGTACATTTTAGGGAGAATAAAAAGATGTTCTGGAAGGAGGTAAATAGGGTGCGTAAGACAAGGGAGCAAATGGGAACTTCAGTGAAGGGCGTAAATGGGGAGGTGATAACAAGTAGCGGTGATGTGAGAAGGAGATGGAATGAGTATTTTGAAGGTTTGTTGAATGTGTCTGATGACAGAGTGGCAGATATAGGGTGTTTTGGTCGAGGTGGTGTGCAAAGTGAGAGGGTTAGGGAAAATGATTTGGTAAACAGAGAAGAGGTAGTAAAAGCTTTGCGGAAGATGAAAGCCGGCAAGGCAGCAGGTTTGGATGGTATTGCAGTGGAATTTATTAAGAAAGGGGGTGACTGTATTGTTGACTGGATGGTAAGGTTATTTAATGTATGTATGACTCATGGTGAGGTGCCTGAGGATTGGCGGAATGCGTGCATAGTGCCATTGTACAAAGGCAAAGGGGATAAGAGTGAGTGCTCAAATTACAGAGGTATAAGTTTGTTGAGTATTCCTGGTAAATTATATGGGAGGGTATTGATTGAGAGGGTGAAGGCATGTACAGAGCATCAGATTGGGGAAGAGCAGTGCGGTTTCAGAAGTGGTAGAGGATGTGTGGATCAGGTGTTTGCTTTGAAGAATGTATGTGAGAAATACTTAGAAAAGCAAATGGATTTGTATGTAGCATTTATGGATCTGGAGAAGGCATATGATAGAGTTGATAGAGATGCTCTGTGGAAGGTATTAAGAATATATGGTGTGGGAGGCAAGTTGTTAGAAGCAGTGAAAAGTTTTTATCGAGGATGTAAGGCATGTGTACGTGTAGGAAGAGAGGAAAGTGATTGGTTCTCAGTGAATGTAGGTTTGCGGCAGGGGTGTGTGATGTCTCCATGGTTGTTTAATTTGTTTATGGATGGGGTTGTAAGGGAGGTAAATGCAAGAGTCCTGGAAAGAGGGGCAAGTATGAAGTCTGTTGGGGATGAGAGAGCTTGGGAAGTGAGTCAGTTGTTGTTCGCTGATGATACAGCGCTGGTGGCTGATTCATGTGAGAAACTGCAGAAGCTGGTGACTGAGTTTGGTAAAGTGTGTGGAAGAAGAAAGTTGAGAGTAAATGTGAATAAGAGCAAGGTTATTAGGTACAGTAGGGGTGAGGGTCAAGTCAATTGGGAGGTGAGTTTGAATGGAGAAAAACTGGAGGAAGTGAAGTGTTTTAGATATCTGGGAGTGGATCTGTCAGCGGATGGAACCATGGAAGCGGAAGTGGATCATAGGGTGGGGGAGGGGGCGAAAATTTTGGGAGCCTTGAAAAATGTGTGGAAGTCGAGAACATTATCTCGGAAAGCAAAAATGGGTATGTTTGAGGGAATAGTGGTTCCAACAATGTTGTATGGTTGCGAGGCGTGGGCTATGGATAGAGATGTGCGCAGGAGGATGGATGTGCTGGAAATGAGATGTTTGAGGACAATGTGTGGTGTGAGGTGGTTTGATCGAGTAAGTAACGTAAGGGTAAGAGAGATGTGTGAAAATAAAAAGAGCGTGGTTGAGAGAGCAGAAGAGGGTGTTTTGAAATGGTTTGGGCACATGGAGAGAATGAGTGAGGAGAGATTGACCAAGAGGATATATGTGTTGGAGGTGGAGGGAACGAGGAGAAGAGGGAGACCAAATTGGAGGTGGAAAGATGGAGTGAAAAAGATTTTGTGTGATCGGGGCCTGAACATGCAGGAGGGTGAAAGGAGGGCAAGAAATAGAGTGAATTGGAGTCATGTGGTATACAGGGGTTGACGTGCTGTCAGTGGATTGAAGCAAGGCATGTGAAGCGTCTGGGGTAAACCATGGAAAGCTGTGTAGGTATGTATATTTGCGTGTGTGGACGTGTGTATGTACATGTGTATGGGGGGGGGGTTGGGCCATTTCTTTCGTCTGTTTCCTTGCGCTACCTCGCAAACGCGGGAGACAGCGACAAAGTATAAAAAAAAAAAAAAAAAAAAAAAAAAAAACATGTTTTGAATGGAGGTAAATAAAGTGCATAAGACAAGGGAACAAATGGGAACATCAGTGAAGGGGCTAATGGGGAGGTGATAACAAGTAGTAGTGATGTGAGAAGGAGATGGAGTGAGTATTTTGAAGGTTTGTTGAATGTGTTTGATGATATGAGTGGCAGATATAGGGTGTTTTGGTCAAGGTGGTGTGCAAAGTGAGAGGGTTGGGGAGAATGATTTGGTAAACAGAGAAGTAGTAGTAAAAGCTTTGTGGAAGATGAAAGCCGGCAAGGCAGTGGGTTTGGATGGTATTGCAGTGGAATTTATCAAAAAAGGGGGTGACTGTATAGTTGACTGGTTGGTAAGATTATCTAATGTATGTATGACTCATGGTGAGGTGCCTGAGGATTGGTGGAATGCATGCATAGTGACATTGTACAAAGGCAAAGGGGATAAAAGTAAGTGCTCAAATTACAGAGGTGTAATTTTGTTGAGTATTCCTGGGAAATTATATGGGACGGTATTGATTGAGAGGGTGAAGGCATGTACAGAGCATCAGATTGGGGAAGAGCAATGTGGTTTCAGAAGTGGTAGAGGATGTGTGGATCAGGTATTTGCTTTGAAGAATGTATGTGAGAAATACTTGGAAAAGCAAATGGGTTTGTATGTACCATTTATGGATCTGGAGAAGGCATATGATAGAGTTGATAGAGATGCTCTGTGGAAGGTATTAAGAATATATGGTGTGGGAGGCAAGTTGTTAGAAGCAGTGAAAAGTTTTTATCGAGGATGTAAGGCATGTGTACATGTAGGATGAGAGGAAAGTGATTGGTTCTCAGTGAATGTTGGTTTGCGGCAGGGGAGCATGATGTCTCCATGGTTGTTTAATTTGTTTATGGATGGGGTTGTTAGGGAGGTGAATGCAAGAGTTTTGGAAAGAGGGGCAAGTATGGAGTCTGTTGTGGATGAGAGAGCTTGGGAAGTGAGTCAGTTGTTGTTCGCTGATGATACAGTGCTGGTGGATGATTCATGTGAGAAACTGCAGAAGCTGGTGACTGAGTTTGGTAAAGTTTGTGAAAGAAGAAAGCTGAGAGTAAATGTGAGTAACAGCAAGGTTATTCGGAACAGTAGGATTGAGGGACAAGTCAACTGGGAGGTAAGTTTGAATGGAGAAAAACTGGAGGAAATGAAGTGTTTTAGATATCTGGGAGTGGATTTGGCAGCGGATGGAACCATGGAAGCAGAAGTGAGTCATAGGGTGGGGGAGGGGGCAAAAGTTCTGGAAGCGTTGAAGAATGTGTGGAAATTGAGAACGCAGTCTTGGAAAGCAAAAATGGGTATGTTTGAAGGAATAGTGGTTCCAAGAATGATATATAGTTGCGAGGTGTGGGTTTTAGTTAGAGTTGTGCGGAGGAGGGTGGATGTGCTGGAAATGAGATGTTTGAGGACAATATGTGGTGTGAGGTGGTTTGATCGAGTAAGCAATGAAAGGGTAAGAGAGATGTGTGGTAATAAAGAGTGTGGTTGAGAGAGCAGAAGAGGGTGTTTTGAAATGGTTTGGGCACATGGAGAGAATGAGTGAGGAAAGATTGACCAAGAGGATATATGTGTCAGAGGTGGAGAGAACGAGGAGAAGTGGGAGACTAAATTGGAGGTGGAAAGATGGAGTGAAAAAGATTTTAAGTGATCAGGGCCTGAACATGCAGGAGGGTGAAAGGCATGCAAGGAATAGAGTGAATTGGGACGATGTGGTATACCAGGCTTGATGTGCTGTCAATGGATTGAACCAGGGCATGTAAAGCGTCTGGGGTAAACCATGGAAAGTTCTGTGGGGCCTGGATGTGGAAAGGGAGCTGTGGTTTCGGTGCATTATACATGACAGCTAGAGACTGAGTGTGAACGAATGTGGCCTTTGTTGTCTTTTCCTAACGCTACCTTGCGCACATGCGGGGAGAGGGGATTATCATTTCATGTGTGGCGAGGTGGCGACAATAATGAATAAAGGCAGACAGTATGAATTATGTACATGTGTATATATGTATATGTCTGTGTGTGTATATATATGTGTACGTTGAGATGTGTAGGTATGTATATGTGCGTGTGTGGACGTATATGTATATACATGTGTATGTGGGTGGGTTGGGCCATTCTTTCATCTGTTTCCTTACGATACCTCGCTAACGTGGGAGACAGTGACAAAGTATAATAGATAAATAAAAAAAATATTCATTTATTTATTTATCATACTTTGTTGCTGTCCCCCGCATTAGCAAGGTAGCGCATGGAAACAGACGAAAGAATTGCCCAACCCACCCACATACACATGTATATACATACACATCCACACACGCACATATACATACCTATACATCTCAATGTATACACATATTTACACACAGACACGTACATATATACACATGTACATAATTCATACTGTCTGCCCTTATTCATTCCCGTCGCCACCCTGCCACACATGAAATAACAGCCCCTTCCCCCGGACGTGCGCAAGGTAGCGCTAGGAAAAGACAACACAGGCCACATTCGTTCACACTCAGTCTCTAGCTGTCATGTATAATGCACCGAAACCACAGCTCCTTTTCCACATCCAGGCCCCACAGAACTTTCCATGGTTTACCCCAAACGCATCACATGCCTTGGTTCAATTCAATGACAGCACGTCGACCCCGGTATACCACATCGTTCCAGTTCACTCTATTCCTTGCACGCCTTTCACCCTCCTGCATGTTCAGACCCCGATCGCTCAAAATCTTTTTTGCTCCAGCCTTCCACCTGCAATTTGGTCTCCTGCTTCTCTTATTCCCTCTACCTCTGACACATATATCCTCACTGTCAATCTTTCTTCACTCATTCTTTCCATGTGACCAAACTACTTCAATACACCCTCTTCTGCTCTCTCAACCACAGTTTTTATTACCTCAAATTTCTCTTAACCTTTCATTATTTACTCGATCAAACCACCTCACACCACATATTGTCCTCAAACATTTCATTTTCAACATACCCACCCTCCTCCGCAAAACCCTATAACATTGTTGGAACCACTATTCCTTCAAACATACCCATTTTTGCACTCCAAGATAAAGTTTTCACCTTCCACACATTCTTCAACTCCCAGAACCTTCCCACCTTCTCCCACCCTGTGACTTACTTCCGCTTCTATGGTTCCACTTGCTGGTAACTCCACTCCCAGGTATCTAAAACACTTCACTTCCTCCAGTTTCTTTCCATTCAAACTTACCTCCCAATTAACTTGTCCCTCAACCTGACTGAAGCTAATAACCATGCTCCTATTTACATTTACTCTCAACTTTCTCCTTTCACACAGTTCTCCAAACTCAGTCACCAACCTCTGAAGTTTCTCACCTGAATCAGCCATCAGAGCTGTATCATAATTAAACAACAAATGACTCAATTCCCAAGCCCTCTAATGCACAACAGACTGCATACTTGCCCCTCTATCCAAAACTCTTCCATCTACCTCCCTAACCATCCCATCCATAAACAAATAAACAACCATGGAGGCATCACACACCCCTGCCACAAACTGACATTCATTTGGAACTAATTACTCTCCTCTCTTTATATTTGTACACATGCCATACATCCTTGGTAAAAAACT
This sequence comes from Panulirus ornatus, assembly GCF_036320965.1. NCBI lineage: Eukaryota > Metazoa > Arthropoda > Malacostraca > Decapoda > Palinuridae > Panulirus > Panulirus ornatus. The sequence continues at coordinate 23,774,748 of NC_092244.1, read as the reverse complement.
TTTTACTGCCTCTAACTATTTACCTCCCACACCATATACTCGTAAAACCTTCTACAAAGCATCTCTATCAACCCTATCATATGCCTTCTCCAGGCCTATAAATGCTACAAACAGATCCATCTGTTTTCTAATTATTTCTCACATATATTCCTCAAAGCAAACAACTGATCCATTACATTCTCTACCACTTCTGAAATCACACTACTCTTCCCTAACCTGATGCTCTGTACATGCCTTTACCCTCTCAATCAATATCCTCCCTTATAATTTCCCAGGAATACTAAACAAACTTATGCCTCTGTACTTTAGACACTCACCTCTAACCCCTTTGCCTTTGTACAATGGCACTATGCATGCATTCTGCCAATCCTCAGGCACTTCTCCATGATACATAAATACACTGAGTATCCTTACCAACCAATCAACACCTCAATCACCTCCTTTTTTAATAAATTCCACTGCAAATACCATCCCAACCTGCCGCCTTACCATTTTCCATCTTCTGCAACGCTTTCACTACCCCTTCTCTGTTTACTAAACCATTCTCCCTGACCCTCATTTTGCACACCAGGGCATGCGAAGCGTGTTGTATAAACCATAGATAAATCTGTGGGGCCTGGATGAGGATAGAGAGCTGTGGTTTCGGTGTATTACACATGAAAATTAGAGACTGAGTGTGAACAAATGTGGCCTTTTTTGTCTTTTACCTGATGCTATCTCACTGACGGTGAGAAACACTATTTCCTGTATGGTGAGTTAGTGACAAGAATGGATAGAGGCAAGCTATGTCTGTGTATGTACATGTATATATATGTTGATATGTATATGTATGTATATGTGCATGTATGGGCATTTATGTATATATATGTGTATATGAGTGGATGGGCCATTCTTCATCTGTTTCCTGGTGCTACCTTACAGATGCAGGAAACAGCGTTTAAGTATAGTAAATATAAACAAACAAATAATAAATATATCATTTATGTATTTATCATACACAATCGGTTTCCTGCGTCAGCGAGGTAGTGCCAGGAAACAGACAAAGAATGGCCCATCCACTCATATAAACATATATATACATAAACACCCACACCCACACATATACATACATATACATATCATTCTTTCGTCTGTTTCCTTGCGCTACCTCACTAACGCGGGAGACAGCAACAAAGCAAAATAAATAATTAATAATCAACATATACACATACGCAGACATTACATACATAAACATGTACATAATCATATTTGCTTGCCTTCATCCATTCCTGTCGCTACCCCGCCCAACAGGAAAACAGCATCGCTATCCCCTGCTTCAGCAAGGCAGCGCCAGGAATAAAGACAAAAAGGCCACATTTGTTCACACTTAGTCTCTAGTTGTCATGCATACTACAAACCATAGCTCCCTATCCACATCCAGGCCGAACAGACCTCTCCATTGTTTACCCAGATGCTTCACATGTCCTGGTTAAGCCCATTGACAGTATGCCAACCCCGGAATATCACATTGTTCCAATTCACTCTATTCCTTGCGCGCCTCTCACCCTCCTGTATGTTCGGGCCCCAATTGCTCAAAATCTTTTTCACTCCATTCTTCCACCTCCAATCTGGTCTCTCACTTCTCCTTGTTCCCTCCACCTCTGACACATATATCCTCTTGGTCAATCTTTCCTCACTCATTCTCTCCATATGTCCAAACCATTTCAAAACACCCTCTTCTGCTCTCTCAACCAATGTTCTCAAACATTCCATTTCCAACACATCCATCCTCCTCCGCACTACACTATCTATAGCCCATGCCTTGCAACCATACAACATTGCTGGAACCACTATGCCTTCAAACATACCCATCTTTGCTCTCCAAGATAATATTCTCTCCTTCCACACATTCTTCATCATACCCAGAAACTTCACCCCCTCCCCCATCCTGTGACTTACTTCCACTTCTATGGATCCATCTACTGCTAAATCCAATCCCAGATATCAAAAACACTTCACTTCCTCCAGTTTTTCTCCAATCAATCTTACATCCCAATCAACTTGTCCCTCAACCTGACTGAACCTAATAACCTTGCTCTTATTCATATTTACTCTCAACTTTCTCCTTTCATACACTTTTCCAAACTCAGTAACCAACCTCTGCAGTTTCTCACATGAATCAGCCACTAGAACTATATCATCAGCAAACAACAACTGACTCACTTTCCAAGCCTTCTCATCTACAATAGATGGCATATTCGCCCCTCTCTCCAAAACTCTTGCATTCACCTCCCTAACCACCTCATTCATAAGCAGATTAAACAACTATGGGGATATCACCCACCCTTGCTGCAGACTGATATTCACTGGGAACCAATCACTCTCCTCTCTTCCTACTCGTACACATGCCTTACATTCTCAATAAAAACTTTTCACTGCTTCTAGAAACTTACCTCCCACAGCATATACTCTTAAAACCTTCCACAAAGTATCTCTAACAACGCTATCATATGCCTTCTCCAGATCCAAAAAATGCTACACACAAATCCATTTGTTTTTCAGATCCATAAATGCTACATACAAATCCATTTGTTTTTCTAAGTATTTCCCATATGCATTCTTCAAAGCAAACACCTGATCCACACATCCTCTCCCACTTTGGAAACTACATTGCTCTTCCCTACTCTGATGCTTCACCCTCTCAATCAATACCCTATCATATAATTTCCCAGGAATACTCAACGATACTCTGTAGTTTGAACACCCCTCTATCCCCTATGCCTTTGTACAATGGCATTATGCATGTATTCCAACAATCCTCAGGCACTTCACCATGGTCCATACATGCACTGATTATCCTTACCAACCAATCAAAAACACAGTCACCCACTTTTTTAATACATTCCACTGCAATACCATCCAAACCCACCACCTTGCCAGATTTCATCTTCTGCAAAGCTTTCACCACCTCTTCTCCCTTCACCAAATCATTCTCCCTGACTCTCTCACTTCGTACAGCACCCTATATCTGCCACTCTATCATCAAACATATTCAAAAACCTTCAAAGTACTCATTCCATCTCCTTCTCACTCCATCACTACCTGTGATCACTTCCCCACTTGCTCCCTTCACCGATGTTTCCATGTGCTCTCGTCTTACGCACTTTGTTTACCTCCTTTCAAAACATCTTTTCATTCTCAATGAAATCTAATGATACTCTCTCACCCCAACTCTCATTTGCCCTCTTTTCCAACTCTTGCCCCTTTCTCTTGACCTCATGCACTTTCTTTCATACATCTCCCAGTCATTTGCACTATTTACCTGCAAATATCATCCAAACACCTCTTTCTTCTCTTTCACCAACAATTTTACTTCTTTATCCCACCACTCACTACCCTTTCTAATCTGCCCACTTCCCACAATTTTCATGCCACATGCATCTTTTGTGTAGGCCATCACTGCTTCCCTAAACACATCCCATTCCTCACCCAATCCACTCACAACATTTGCTCTCACCTTTTGCCATTCCACACCCAATCTCTCCTGAGACTTCCCCACACAAGTCTCCTTTCCAACCTCTCTTACTCACACCACTCTCCTCTTACCAACATTATCTCTTGTTTTCTGAAAGCCTCTACAAATCTTCACTTTCACCTTCACAAGATAGTGATAAGATATCCCTCCAACTGCCCCTCTCACCACATTAACATCCAAAAGTCCCTCTTTTCCACACCTATCAATTAACATGTAATCCAATAACGCCCTTTCACCATCTCTCCTACTCACATATGTGTACTTATGTATATTTTTGTATTATATTTTGTCACTGTATCCCGCATTAGCGAGGTAGCGCAAGGAAACAGACAAAAGAATGGCCCATCCCACTCACATACACATGTATATACATTCACGTGCACACAGGCACACATACATACCTATACATTTCAACGTATACATATATATACATACACAGATATATACATATATACACATGTACATAATTCATACTTACTCCCTTTATTCATTCCAGTCGCCACCCCACCACACATGATATGACACCCCCTCCCCCCATACGTGCACGAGGTAGCACTAAGAAAAGACAGCAAAGCCCACATTCGTTCACACTCAGTCTCTAGCTGTCATGTATAATGCGTCAAAGAAACAGCTCCTTTTCCACATCCAGTCCCAAAAAAAATTTCCATGGTTTACCCAAGACACTTCACATGCCCTGGTTCAATCCATTGACAGCATGTCAACCCCTGTATACCACATCGTTCCAATTCACTCTATTCCTTGCACGCCTTTCACCCTCCTGCATGTTCAGGCCCCAATCACTCATAATCTTTTTCACTCCATCCTTCCACCTCCAATTTGGTCTCCCACTTCTCCTCGTTCCCTCCACCTCTGACACATATATCCTCTTGGTCAATCTTTCCTCACTCATTCTCTCCATGTGACCAAACCATTTCAATACACCCTGCTCTCTCAAACACACTCTTTTTATTACTACACATTTCTCTTACCCTTTCATTACTTGCTTCATCAAACCACCTTACACCATATATTGTCCTCAAACATCTAATTTCCAACACATCCACCCTCCTCCGCACAACCCTATCTATAGCCAATGCCTCACAACCATATAACATTGTTGGAACCACTATTCCTTCAAACATACCCATTATTGCTTTCCGAGATGATGTTCTCGCCTTCCATACATTCTTCAACATTCCCAACATTCCCTGTCCAAAACTCTTGCATTCACCTCCCTAACAACTCCACCCATAAACAAATTAAACAACCATGGAGACATCACGCACCCCTGCCGCAAACCGACATTCACTGGGAACCAATCACTTTCCTCTCCTCCTACTCGTACACATGCCTTACATCCTCGATAAAAACTTTTCACTGCTTCTAGCAACTTGCCTCCCACACCATATACTCTTAATACCTTCCACAGAGCATCTATATTAACTCCATCACACGCCTTCTCCAAATATAGGAGGGTGAAAGGCGTGCAAGGAATAGAGTGATTGGATCGATGTGGTATACCGGGGTCGACATGCTGTCAATGGATTGAATCAGGGCATGTGAAGCGTCTGGGGTAAACCATGGAAAGTTCTATGGGGTCTGGATGTGGAAAGGGAGCTGTGGTTTCGGGCATTATTACATGACAGCTAGAGACTGAGTGTGAACGAATGGGGCCTTTGTTGTCTTTTCCTATCGCTACCTCGCACACATGAGGGGGAGGGGGATGTTATTCCATGTGTGGCGAGGTGGCGATGGGAATAAATAAAGGCAGACAGTATGAATTATGTACATGTGTATATATGTATATGTCTGTGTGTATATATATGTGTACATTGAGATGTATAGGTATGTATATTTGCGTGTGTGGATGTGTATGTATATATATGTGTATGGGGGTGGGTTGGGCCATTTCTTTCGTCTGTTTCCTTGCACTACCTCGCAAACGCGGGAGACAGCGAAAAAAAAATAATGATTTCATTATTTACTTATAATACTTAATCGGGTTTTCAGAAAAAAAGAGTGAATGTTGGGGTGAAGAGGGTGGTGAGAGTAAGTGAGCTTGAGAAGGAGACCTGTGTGAGGAAGTACCAGGAGAGACTGAGTACAGAATGGAAAAAGGTGAGAACAATGGAAGTAAGGGGAGTGGGGGAGGAATGGGATGTATTTAGGGAATCAGTGATGGATTGCACAAAAGATGCTTGTGGCATGAGAAGAGTGGGAGGTGAGTTGATTAGAAAGGGTAGTGAGTGGTGGGATGAAGAAGTAAGAGTATTAGTGAAAGAGAAGAGAGAGGCATTTGGACGATATTTGCAGGGAAAAAATGCAGTTGAGTGGGAGACATATAAAAGAAAGAGGCAGGAGGTCAAGAGAAAGGTGCAAGAGGTGAAAAAAAGGGCAAATGAGAGTTGGGGTGAGAGAGTATCATTAAATTTTAGGGAGAATAAAAAGATGTTCTGGAAGGAGGTAAATAAAGTGCGTAAGACAAAGGAGCAAATGGGAACTTCAGTGAAGGGCGCAAATGGGGAGGTGATAACAAGTAGTGGTGATGTGAGAAGGAGATGGAGTGAGTATTTTGAAGGTTTGTTGAATGTGTTTGATGATAGAGTGGCAGATATAGGGTGTTTTGGTCGAGGTGGTGTGCAAAGTGAGAGGGTTAGGGAAAATGATTTGGTAAACAGAGAAGAGGTAGTAAAAGCTTTGCGGAAGATGAAAGCCGGCAAGGCAGCAGGTTTGGATGGTATTGCAGTGGAATTTATTAAAAAAGGGGGTGACTGTATTGTTGACTGGTTGGTAAGGTTATTTAATGTATGTATGACTCACGGTGAGGTGCCTGAGGATTGGCGGAATGCGTGCATAGTGCCATTGTACAAAGGCAAAAGGGATAAGAGTGAGTGCTCAAATTACAGAGGTATAAGTTTGTTGAGTATTCCTGGTAAATTATATGGGAGGGTATTGATTGAGAGGGTGAAGGCTTGTACAGAGCATCAGATTGGGGAAGAGCAGTGTGGTTTCAGAAGTGGTAGAGGATGTGTGGATCAGGTGTTTGCTTTGAAGAATGTATGTGAGAAATACTTAGAAAAGCAAATGGATTTGTATGTAGCATTTATGGATCTGGAGAAGGCATATGATAGAGTTGATAGAGATGCTCTGTGGAAGGTATTAAGAATATATGGTGTGGGAGGCAAGTTGTTAGAAGCAGTGAAAAGTTTTTATCGAGGATGTAAGGCATGTGTACGCGTAGGAAGAGAGGAAAGTGATTGGTTCTCAGTGAATGTAGGTTTGCGGCAGGGGTGTGTGATGTCTCCATGGTTGTTTAATTTGTTTATGGATGGGGTTGTTAGGGAGGTGAATGCAAGAGTTTTGGAAAGAGGGGCAAGTATGAAGTCTGTTGGGGATGATAGAGCTTGGGAAGTGAGTCAGTTGTTGTTCGCTGATGATACAGCGCTGGTGGCTGATTCATGTGAGAAACTGCAGAAGCTGGTGACTGAGTTTGGTAAAGTGTGTGAAAGAAGAAAGTTAAGAGTAAATGTGAATAAGAGCAAGGTTATTAGGTACAGTAGGGTTGAGGGTCAAGTCAATTGGGAGGTGAGTTTGAATGGAGAAAAACTGGAGGAAGTGAAGTGTTTTAGATATCTGGGAGTGGATCTGGCAGCGGATGGAACCATGGAAGCGGAAGTGGATCATAGGGTGGGGGAGGGGGCGAAAATTCTGGGAGCCTTGAAGAATGTGTGGAAGTCGAGAACATTATCTCAGAAAGCAAAAATGGGTATGTTTGAAGGAATAGTGGTTCCAACAATGTTGTATGGTTGCAAGGCGTGGGCTATGGATAGAGTTGTGCGCAGGAGGATGGATGTGCTGGAAATGAGATGTTTGAGGACAATGTGTGGTGTGAGGTGGTTTGATCGAGTAAGTAACGGAAGGGTAAGAGAGATGTGTGGAAATAAAAAGAGCGTGGTTGAGAGAGCAGAAGAGGGTGTTTTGAAATGGTTTGGGCACATGGAGAGAATGAGTGAGGAAAGATTGACCAAGAGGATATATGTGTCGGAGGTGGAGGGAACGAGGAGAAGAGGGAGACCAAATTGGAGGTGGAAAGATGGAGTGAAAAAGATTTTGTGTGATCGGGGCCTGAACATGCAGGAGGGTGAAAGGAGGGCAAGGAATAGAGTGAATTGGAGCGATGTGGTATACCGGGGTTGACGTGCTGTCAGTGGATTGAATCAGGGCATGTGAAGCGTCTGGGGTAAACCATGGAAAGCTGTGTAGGTATGTATATTTGCGTGTGTGGATGTATGTATATACATGTGTATGGGGGTGGGTTGGGCCATTTCTTTCGTCTGTTTCCTTGCGCTACCTCGCAAATGCGGGAGACAGCGACAAAAAAAAAAAAAAAAAAACTTAATCGCCATCTACCACATAAGCAAGGCAGCGCAAGGAAACAGCCAAGGAATGGCCCAACCCACCCACATACACATGTAAAGACATAAACGTCCACACACACACACATATACTTACATATACATTTCAACGTATACATACATAAACAGACACAGATATATACATATATACACATGTACATATCCATTTTTTCTCCATTCAAACTTACCTCCCAGTTGACTTGTCCCTCAACCCTACTGTACCTAACAGCCTTGCTCTTATTCAAATTTACTTTCAGCTTTCTTCTTTCACACACTTTACCAAACTCAGTCACCAGCTTCTGCAGTTTCTCACACGAATCAGCCACCAACACTGTATCATCATTGAACAACAGCTGACGCACTTCCCAAGCTCTCTCATCCACAACAGACTGCATACTTGCCCCTCTCTCCAAAACTCTTGCATTCACCTCCCTAACAACACCATCCATAAACAAATCAAACAACCACAGAGAAATCATGCACCCCTGCCGCAAACCAACATTCACTGAGAACCAATCACTTTCCTCTCTTCCTACTCATATACAAGCCTTACATCCTCGATAAAAACTTTTCACTGTTTCCAGCAACTTGCCTCCCACACCATATATTCTTAATACCTTCCACAAAGCATCTCTATCAACTCTATCATATGCCTTCTCCAGATCCATAAATCCTACATACAAATCCATTTGCTTTTCTAAGTATTTGTCACATACATTCTTCAAAGCAAACACCTGATCCATACATCCTCTACTACTTCTGAAGCCACACTGCTCTTCCCCAATCTGATGCTCTGTACATGCCTTCACCCTCTCAATCAATACCCTCTCATATAATTTCCCAGGAATACTCAACAAACTTATACCTCTGGAATTTGAGCACTCACCTTTATCCCCTTTGCCTTTGTACAATGGCACTATGCAAGCATTCTGCCAATCCTCAAGCACCTCACCATGAAAGAGGTGCTTGAGGATTAAATAACCTTACCAACCAGTCAACAACACAGTCACCCCCTTTTTTAATAACTTCCACTGCAATACCATCCAAACTTTGCCAGCTTTCATCTTCCGCAAGGCTTTTACTACCTCCTCTCTGTTTAACAAATCATTCTCCCTAACCCTCTCATTCTGCACACCACCACGACCAAAACACCCTATATCTGCCACTCTATCATCAAACACATTCAACAAACCTTCAAAATACCCACTCCATTTCCTCACATCACCACTACTTGTTATCACCTCTCCATTAGCCCCCTTCACTGCTGTTCCCATTTCTTCCCTTGTCTTACGCACTTTATTTACCTCCTTCCGAAACATCTTTTCATTCACCCTAAAATTCAATGATACTCTATCACCCCAACGCTCATTTACCCTCTTTTCACCTCTTGCACCTTTCTCTTGACATCCTGCCCCTTTCTTTTATACATCTCCCACTCATTTGCATTATTTCCCTGCATAAACTGTCCAAATGCCTCTCTCTTCTCTTTCACTGATAATATTACTTCATCCCACCACTCACTACCCTTTCTAATCTGCCCACCTCCCACGCTTCTCATGCCACAAGCATCTTTTGCGCAAGCCATCACTGCTTCCCTAAATACATCCCATTCCTCCCCGACTCCCCTTATGTCCTTTGTTCTCACCTTTTTCCATTCTGTACTCAGTCTCTCCTGGAGAAAGTGAAGTGCTTTAGCTATCTGCGAGTGGATTTGGCAGCAGATGGAACCATGGAAGCTGAAGTGAGTCATAGGGTGGGGCAGGGGGCGAAAGTTCTGGGAGCATTGAAAAATGTGTGGAAGGTGAGAACATTATCTCGAAAAGCAAAAATGGGTATGTTTGAAGGAATAGTGGTTCCAACAATGTTATATGGTTGCAAGGCGTCGGCTATAGATAGAGTTGTGTGGAGGCGAGTGGATATGCTGGAAATGAGATGTTTGAGGACAATATGTGGTGTGAGGTGGTTTGATCAAGTAAGCAATGAAAGGATAAGAGAGATGTGTGGTAATAAAGAGTGTGGTTGAGAGAGCAGAAGAGGGTGTTTTGAAATGGTTTGGGCACATGGAGAGAATGAGTGAGGAAAGATTGACCAAGAGGATATATGTGTCAGAGGTGGAGAGAACGAGGAGAAGTGGGAGACTAAATTGGAGGTGGAAAGATGGAGTGAAAAAGATTTTAAGTGATCAGGGCCTGAACATGCAGGAGGGTGAAAGGCATGCAAGGAATAGAGTGAATTGGAACGATGTGGTGTACCGGGGTCAACGTGCTGTCAATGGATTGAACCAGGGCATGTGAAGCGTCTGGTGTAAACCATGGAAAGTTTTGTGGGGCCTGGATGTGGAAAGGGAACTGTGGTTTCGGTGCATTATACATGACAGCTAGAGACTGAGTGTGAACGAATGTGGGCTTTGTTGTCTTTTTCTAGTGCTACCTTGCACACATGCGGGGGGAGGGGGTTGTCATTTCATGTGTGGCGGGGTGGCGACGGGAATGAATAAGGGCAGACAGTATGAATTATGTACATGTGTATATATGTATATGTCTGTATGTGTGTATATATATGTATACGTTGAGATGTATAGGTATGTATGTGTGCAGGTGTGGACGTGTATGTATATACATGTGTATGTGGGTGGGTTGGGCCACTCTTTTGTCTGTTTCCTTGTGCTACCTCGCTCACGCAGGAGACAGCGACAAAGTATAATACATAAATAAAATAATATATCCATAGTAATAGTAATAATAATAATAATAGAGAGAAAGAATACTTCCTATGTATTCCCCGTGTGTCGTAGAAGGCGACTGAAAGGAGAGGGAGGAGGGGCTGGAAATCCTCCCCTCCCATTTTCAAATTTTCCAAAAGAATGAACACAGAAAAGGGCCAAGTGAGGCTATTCCTTCTAAGACTCAGTCCTCTGTTCTTAACACTACCTCACTAACTTGGGAAATGGTGATATGTATGAAAAAAATGACAAAAATAATAATAAAACTCAACATTGTCTTGAGGTATGCTAAATTTTGGAAATTTGCTGTCTACGGTGGGAACAATATGTAACGAGAGAGAGAATATTGAGCCAAATGCTCAAGCTGCAACACAGTTAAAAGCTTAAACCTTCTATTTTCATCAAAATGAAGTGATACTGATTATGGAAGGCCTCCTGGGAGTGTGAAATGAAGACCAGAACCAACTTAATGAGCTATTAAATATGATGATTGTTCAAGCTAAGGATAAGAGCTTGTGTAATGATTTGTTGAAATGTGAAAGTGGAATTTCACAAGAAAAATCTTCCCAAGCAAGTACAGGTTGGTTTGATGGGTTTAGGAAGTGATTTAATTTGTACAGTGTTAAACTAAGTGGTGAAGCTGCCAGTGCTGATGTTGAAGCCATAAGAAATTATCTCAGTGAATTGAAGAAAATTATCAAAGGAGGACATTACACAACGGAATAACATCAGTGAAACAGGTCTTCACAGGAAACATATGCCAGAACAGAACATGTATTTTAAAGGAAGAGAAGTCTGCATCAGGTGTCAAGGCACTGAAAGACCTTTTGAAGTTATTTCTGGGAGCCAATGCTGCTGATGATTTAAAGTTAAAGCTGTTACTAGTATACTTATGAAAATCCCTGGGCTCCATAGGGTTATGCCAAGCCTCCATTATCTGTGACTTTGTGCTCTAATATGATGGTTTAGCTGACTAAGAGTGCTTTTCAAGACTGGTTAACTGGCTTCTTCTGTCCTGCTATGGAAAAGTACTTTGTCAAAAGGAACATTTCCAAAAAAGAAATGGTCCTCAAAGACTTTGCAGCAAGCCATCCAGTGAACATGAATGACTTTTCAATTATGTGAGTGTTGAGTATATCCCCAGAAACACAACAGCCTTATCACAGCCATTGATCATGGTGTTATTTCAAAATTCAAAAGGCATCATATACAAAGAGCTTTTAGGCAAGTGATCTAGAGGATACACCAATAATTCAAAGTTTTTGGAAAGATTTTAATATCATGGATGAAACAGAAGCCATAACTGAATTATGGGATGAAGCAAGAGTTTCTGCTATGAATGGCATTTGGAGAAACATATAGCCAGAGTGTGCCCATGACTTTGCAGGCTTTCCATCAGCAGAACATGCAGAGAGAGAGTTCACTGAGAGATTGTGAAACTAGCAAACCATGCTGGGTTTGAAGACAACATGCAGTGTTTATCACTGACCATAATCACTGCACATATGTTGTTCATGAGGTAAAGCATTCCTTTCTTCAAAGGAAGAGTGATATCTTCACCTCATCATCTACTGATAGGTCTTTCTGGTCTTCAGCAAAGGGCATCACCAACACCTATTGTCTACCTTTCCTTCTCTTTTCTGTTCTGATGGTACTATAGCTGTCTCTCTTTGGTTCACATTTCTCCTCTAACTCTACCTTGCTAACATTCCTTCATCCCCTGATGCATTTCTTACTAACCCTATGTACTTCCCCAGAATTTCCTTTCAGCTGTCTGAAAAGCAGCTCTCTGTCTCTCTGGACAGAAGCAAGGTTATGGTCCTGATGCACTGAAAGAGTCAATCTCTCAACTTACATCTGTGCTTGCTTGTCTGTTTTGATTCTGTTTAAAAACAAAAACTTTTCTTTCTTCTTGCAGGCATCCATTGGTGCATCCCATTCCTAAGAAGGCTGACCGTTCTAACACCCTAAACTACTACACTGTTGCTTTGACATCTATCATTTCCATCCAAAGTCTTTATATCCCTCCTCAACTCCCATATCCTTAGATATCTTGAATTGCACAGTCTTCTCTCTAATTGCCAGTATGGTGGCATCTGTAAGGTGAGATCCACTGGTGATATTCTTTCACATCTTACTTATGTCTGGTCATCATCCGTGAAAGACTTTGGGAATCCTATCTAGTTGCACTTGACATAGCTTCTGACAGGGTTTGGCACAGGGATCTTATCTCTAAGCTCCTTTCTTTTGGCTTCCCTTCCTCACTTTGGTTCCCCATATCTGGTTTCCTCTCTGACTGGTCTATTTCCATTGTTGTTCATGAATCAACCTCTCCCCCTTTCTCTTATCAAAGTGGTGTCCCTTAAGGTTCTGTCCTATCCCCTACATTTTTTCTCCTTTTTATCAATAATTTCCTCTTTTCATCAAATAAGCAAATGCAGTCATATGCTGGTGACTCAACACTGCATTCCTCCACATCCCTCAGTTCTGCTCCTTCCTCTCTTAATCTGTATCTTGCTTCAACAAATGTTCCTCTCAATAACCTCAGACCTGACAGGATATCTCAGTGTGGTAGATAAAATGTGGTTAAGTTTAATGCCTCTAAAAGTCAGTTTCTACCCATCTGTCTATTGAAAATCCCTCACAACTTCCTCTCTCCTTTGATGGTTCTGTAATTCCAACTCCTGACTTAATGAACTTACTTGGTATCATTGTAACATCCACTCTTTCTTGGAAACTTTACATTACAGAAATAGCCAACTCTACCACTAGGAACTGGGTGTCCTGTTTAGATGCTGAAATTTCTTTTCTTCTAAATGGATGCTCTGTTTAAACAAAGGCTTGATCTGCCCTTTTATGGATTACTGCTCTCACATCTGGGATGGTTCTAGCTTTGCATCCTTACTTGACAAAGTTGAATCAAAAGTGGTCCAACTTATAAGCTTCCCCAAGCAAGATTCAAAACTTGACCTATTTGCCCTACACCACATTGTTCATTCACTCTCCCTCTTCCTTAGGTATTACTTTGTTTTTTGTTCCTAAGCTGGCTGCTTGTGTGCCCCCACCACTATGTAGATCACACATTATTTAGCAAGTTGCTTAATCACATGATTACTGTGTGGCTGTTAGCAACTCACAGGTAGTATGTTTTGATAGCTGTTTCTTTCCCTACACCTAAGAGCTTTATAACTCTACCATATCATTTTTTTTTTTTTTTTTTTTTTGCTGTCACTGTCTCCCGCATCTTTCATAACTAAGACCTGGCACATTTTAAAAGATAGGTTTCTCTTCCTCCAAAATTCATAAATTCTTTACCTTGTCTCTTCTTTCTCCACTTCATAATCCTTTCTGTATCTTAATTAAGGCCCGCTCTTGATGTGGACTTGTGTTTGTGAGTGGAGCTCCAACATAATAAAAAAGGGGTGGGGAGTCAAATGAAAATCTCATACTGTTTGAGCAGAAGCGATCTGCAGAAGAGATCGACTTTTGCTGATTACAAATCACCTGTCCAAGTCCTTTGCCCCCAGTGATGAAGTTGTGGAACTCCTTAGTATTAATGATCCCAACTGAAAACATATTCAAAAGGCAGCACAATGACTGTCTCATGTCATGAATTGCTACAAGGAGCTGTACAGAGATGATCCACTATAAACAGCAAACAACTCTCAATGATTTTCTCATCACCAGAGCAAAGCCTACAGCACATGATGAGGAAGATGATGATAAAGACGATGATGATACTCATGGTTTACAGGGGTGGTCAGATGATAGTACCAGTGACAAATACCAAGACTCCTTCTCCCTCCATGTAACTCCATTTCCACCACCAATCTACTGAGACTACCTCCTTATGCATCACCCAGCAAAATTTTGGTAAGTAAATATTACGTATTTCTATGAATCTATTGTCATTCATGTTGTGTAATCTTATAAAACTATCTATCTATTTACAATTTTGATGCCCATTCCCTTTTAGAATTCCCTCAAGGTGGTGGTCACAGCAAAAGTGAACTGCAGTGCCCCTTCAAAGCATTTAGTACTTTATCCTCAACATGTCACAGGCATTGGGCAACTCTAGCACTGTGTTTTCAGAGGCTCCTGCCTAAAGTTCCTATCAACTACTTCTACCTAATGTGTCCACCTATTTTCCTGCCTAATGTTCCAACCTACTACCTACACCTAATGCTACCACCTAATGTTCCTACCTACTGTGTCTATCTAAAGCTCCAGTCTAATGTTCTAACCTACTACCTCTATCTATTGCTCTATAATTTTGCCAAAAGACAGGACTAACATATAGTACTCTCCACAGAAAAATACAGTCAAGAAGAATGAGTTGTACAAATTAAATGCTGTCAAGTGTTACATGTGACAAGAAGAGATTGTACGTTTGCAGATAGACTGCCAGCAGTCCACATGTGGGTGAGGCAGAAAGAAAAGATAGCTAACTGGGTCAAAGAAGGGCAACTTGACAACCAGTGAAGTGCTGGCTTACTACACAGCCATCACTAACCCTCCCAATACCCAGGCTGGTAATGCTGTTAATATACCCCAAGGGCTGCCTACCACCTAATACCTACTATTATAAAACTATCTAAACTAAAATAAAAATGCATATCTCCACTTATAAAAGTATTTTCATTTCTTGTTGAAGAAAAAAATTTCCATATACACACACCTTCACTCACAATACAAGAGTATATGGGAAAAACTGGTTCATGTTAAGGAAACTCATGATACTTTTTCAAGAACAAACTCCTTCTATAATGTGAAAGTCCGGTGTAAAAACTAACATCAAGCTTATCACTAACATATCTATCTATCCATCTAACTATCTCTCTGATGCCCATTCCAATTGGAATTCCCTCAAAGGGGTGGCCATGGCAATAGAGTCTCCATACCTAAAGAACTCCAATGCTGCTTCTTACTTTTTAATACCTCACCCAAAACAGGCCACTGGCAGAGGGCAGGTCTAGCACTGTTTGCAGAGGCTTTTATCTAATGTTCCTAATGAACTCTTCTATCTAATGCTCCTAACATATACTGTCTTGTATTTGAAATCTAGAGAAACATGCTCCATCTTCTATAGCTAATAATGAAATACATAGAACCTTACAGATGGTTGAAAGCAAAAACTTCATAAAATCTAAATGTAACTGGCTATCACTTAAAATTCTAGATGATCCTGAGGACATAACGCTTTACATCAATCTGGTTAACATCCACAATTTCTTACTTAATAAAATCTAAATAGTAACTGTGTGAGTATGAGTCTGAAGATGGGGATGTGACAGGCAACTCACAAGATGCAATGAAAAATATATCAAATTGGCCTCTGGCCTTAAGCTAATTAATAGAGGATAACTTCCGGAATATCTGTTTTTACTGATGTATAATAATAACAATATCATAAAGTAAAATGTGGATGCTTGGTTCCTAAATACCTTTAAATTCTAAGTTTTCTAAACTACTTTTGAGTAATCAGATAACTCAGCATCTCAAAGGCACAAAACAATAGTGAGCTTACCAGACTGCACATAAAACATATGACTTGAGAAAATGATGCCTGACATGGTGTGCTCCAGCCATTCTCCCATCTACAGATGGAATACTGAAAATCCGTTTCCACAATATGTAAACTTCCAAAATCCATAGCCAAGAGCATTCAAAATTAATGCCTACTAGACGCAAGAGTTTCTAGTACATAATTTCAGTAAACATCTACATATTTTTCATACAATATCTATCTACATCATCCCTGAGGATAGGGGAGAGAGAACACTTCCCACGTATTCCCTGTGCGTCATAGAAGGTGAGTAAAAGGGGAGGGAGTGGGGGGCTGGAAAGCCTCCCCTTTCATTTGTAATTTTCCAAAAGAAGGAACAGAGAAGGGGGATAAGTGAGGATATTCCCTTAAAGGCTCAGTCCTCTGTTCTTAACGCTACCTCGCTAATGCAGGAAATGGCGAATGGTAAAAAAAAATCTATCTACATACATCACAAACAAACAACATTTAGAATTTGTATTAAGTACACAAAACACTCTCAACATGTGAGCCATATAGTAAGAGTATTTCTAAAATCTACAGAAATCCATAATCAGCACACTACTTGGTCCCTAAGATTACGCAATTTCAACATTCTACCTATATCAAGAATTTGTTGTAAATTCTCTCATTTAAACAACAAAGCATATGCTTACAATCAAGGAGGCTCTAAGGCTTTGCTGGTGCATACTGTTTATTTATGAGCCTTGATGATCTAAAACAATTCTCTTTTAAAAAAGAAAATGAAAATTGCATTCTGGACAAAATCTTGTTTGATTTCTAGAGGGAAATTTTTGTCAGAACCAGTTTGATACTGAAAAATGTCTGTAAGAGAGGATCACCTTATCTGAAGTCCTTTCTGCAAGCATTACCATACCGTATTTTAAATCTAAGAACACATGATACAACATGTAAAAAATATCCAAAGCAAGGTATTCATCACAGGATTTTCATCTGATGAAAACATCAAGAGGCAAAATATTCATCCTTTATTCTTACATTAGGTGCAGAGTCAAAGGCTAAGGAAAGCAGAAAGCCACTGTCAAGCTCCTTGAAACCAGACCATGGTGCTTCTGTCCCTTGCTGGTATAGACTGCTTGTTAAACTGAAAAAGAAATATGTAATAAACATTAAAATTTTACTACTTTTCAATGTTTGCATCCATCTGTTGTCTGTCTGTAAAATTCTTATCACATTTACAGTTTGTTAAGTTTCTTCATATTTCTGTTATAAAGCTTTAAATGATAAGCTCTTAAAAGTTTTTCACATTAAGGTAAGATGCTATTGACTTTACTGGACCAATGAGTATGAAATACCACAGTGCAGTCACATACAACTGTTCATCTCACAATCTACAGACATTCACAATAGGATAAGCAACAATGGTCATTCTAACTATAGTGCAAAATTCTACTGCTCTTGAGCCATGAGATAACCATCCTTTTTTAATTCATTTCTTTCCTTACTTCCATGATACAGTCAATGACAAACAAACATTTATCTCATTTGCACACATATATATCCATAAAGAGCAATGCAAGCTATATTTATTTATTTTATTATACTTTGTCGCTGTCTCCCGCGTTTGCGAGGTAGCGCAAGGAAACAGACGAAAGAAATGGCCCAACCCCCCCCCCAGACACATGTATATACATACGTCCACACACGCAAATATACATACCTACACAGCTTTCCATGGTTTACCCCAGACGCTTCACATGCCTTGATTCAATCCACTGACAGCACGTCAACCCCGGTATACCACATCGCTCCAATTCACTCTATTCCTTGCCCTCCTTTCACCCTCCTGCATGTTCAGGCCCCGATCACACAAAATCTTTTTCACTCCATCTTTCCACCTCCAATTTGGTCTCCCTCTTCTCCTCGTTCCCTCCACCTCCGACACATATATCCTCTTGGTCAATCTTTCCTCACTCATTCTCTCCATGTGCCCAAACCACTTCAAAACACCCTCTTCTGCTCTCTCAACCACGCTCTTTTTATTTCCACACATCTCTCTTACCCTTACGTTACTTACTCGATCAAACCACCTCACACCACACATTGTCCTCAAACATCTCATTTCCAGCACATCCATCCTCCTGCGCACAACTCTATCCATAGCCCACGCCTCGCAACCATACAACATTGTTGGAACCACTATTCCTTCAAACATACCCATTTTTGCTTTCCGAGATAATGTTCTCGACTTCCACACATTCTTCAAGGCCCCCAGAATTTTTGCCCCCTCCCCCACCCTATGATCTACTTCCGCTTCCATGGTTCCATCCGCTGCCAGATCCACTCCCAGATATCTAAAACACTTCACTTCCTCCAGTTTTTCTCCATTCAAACTTACCTCCCAATTGACTTGACCCTCAACCCTACTGTACCTAATAACCTTGCTCTTATTCACATTTACTCTTAACTTTCTTCTTCCACACACTTTACCAAACTCAGTCACCAGCTTCTGCAGTTTCTCACATGAATCAGCCACCAGCGCTGTATCATCAGCGAACAACAACTGACTCACTTCCCAAGCTCTCTCATCCCCAACAGACTTCATACTTGCCCCTCTTTCCAAAACTCTTGCATTTACCTCCCTAACAACCCCATCCATAAACAAATTAAACAACCATGGAGACATCACACACCCCTGCCGCAAACCTACATTCACTGAGAACCAATCACTTTCCTCTCTTCCTACACGTACACATGCCTTACATCCTCGATAAAAACTTTTCACTGCTTCTAACAACTTTCCTCCCACACCATATATTCTTAATACCTTCCACAGAGCATCTCTATCAACTCTATCATATGCCTTCTCCAGATCCATAAATGCTACATACAAATCCATTTGCTTTTCTAAGTATTTCTCACATACATTCTTCAAAGCAAACACCTGATCCACACATCCTCTACCACTTCTGAAACCACACTGCTCTTCCCCAATCTGATGCTCTGTACATGCCTTCACCCTCTCAATCAATACCCTCCCATATAATTTACCAGGAATACTCAACAAACTTATACCTCTGTAATTTGAGCACTCACTCTTATCCCCTTTGCCTTTGTACAATGGCACTATGCACGCATTCCGCCAATCCTCAGGCACCTCACCATGAGTCATACATACATTAAATAACCTTACCAACCAGTCAACAAAAATCAAATCAGGAAAGCTACTGCAGCTTACGAGAAAATATAATAGTAAAACCATTACAATATTTCCATATAAAAATGTTAAACATTATCAGAGGACAACATTAAAGCTATGAATTAAGAATAAATAACAATAAAGAGAATTCTAAACATTTGTGAGCAAGAGTTGTTTTAAACAAGGTTATCAACTTACAAAGTGTTAGCCTCATTATGGAAGGGTTTTGTAAAGGTTGCATAAAAGGAGGAGGACTTCTTTGTGCCATGGGAATACTCGCAACTTAGCTCCTCTCCCCTTCCAAATATGTTCTTCAGCATACCACCTGTTGACACTGTGCCTTCATTGTTACCTACACTTGTATTCACCTTGGCTCCCAAGAGGTTTACTTCATGGACTTCAAATGTTATCTGAAGAGATGTTACACATATAATAGCCATCCTCAAAAAGCATTTTGGATACAACCTAAATTCTGTTTTGTATATACACAACTTGAAAAAAAAAATTAATGGTTCCCCAGTGAATATTATTAACCTACAATCCTCTTTCCTTGTGCAATGAAAATGATCTCCATAATACAAGTACCATAAACCTGTACCTAATCCTTTTAATCCAAATAACAACCCGTCCACACACGCACATATACATACCTATACAATTCAACATATACATATATATACATCTTTTCTTTTCTTTTAAACTATTTGCCATTTCCCGCGTTAGCGAGGTAGCGTTAAGAACAGAGGACTGGGCCTTTTTTGGAATATCCTCACCTGGCCCCCTCTGTTCCTTCTTTTGGAAAATAAAAAAAAAAAAAAACGAGAGGGGAGGATTTCCAGCCCCCCGCTCCCTCCCCTTTTAGTCGCCTTCTACGACACGCAGGGAATACGTGGGAAGTATTCTTAATCCCCTATCCCCAGGGATACATACCCAGACATATACATGAACATAATTCATACTTGCTGCCTTTATTCATTGCCATTGCCACCCCGCCACACATGAAATATATATGTAGGTTTGCGGCAGGGGTGTGTGATGTCTCCATGGTTGTTTAATTTGTTTATGGATGGAATTGTTAGGGAGGTGAATGCAAGAGTTTTGGAAAGAGGGGCAAGTATGAAGTCTGTTGGGGATGAGAGAGAGCTTGGGAAGTGAGTCAGTTGTTGTTCGCTGATGATACAGCGCTGGTGGCTCATTCATGTGAGAAACTGCAGAAGCTGGTGACTGAGTTTGGTAAAGTGTGTGAAAGAAGAAAGTTAAGAGTAAATGTGAATAAGAGCAAGGTTATTAGGTACAGTAGGGTTGAGGGTCAAGTCAATTGGGAGGTGAGTTAGAATGGAGAAAAACTGGAGGAAGTGAAGTGTTTTAGATATCTGGGAGTGGATCTGGCAGCGGATGGAACCATGGAAGCGGAAGTGGATCATAGGGTGGGGGAGGGGGCGAAAATTCTGGGAGCCTTGAAGAATGTGTGGAAGTCGAGAACATTATCTCGGAAAGCAAAAATGGGTATGTTTGAAGGAATAGTGGTTCCAACAATGTTGTATGGTTGCGAGGCGTGGATGATGGATAGAGTGGTGCGCAGGAGGATGGATGTGCTGGAAATGAGATGTTTGAGGACAATGTGTGGTGTGAGGTGGTTTGATCGAGTAAGTAACGTAAGGGTAAGAGAGATGTGTGGAAATAAAAAGAGCGTGGCTGAGAGAGCAGAAGAGGGTGTTTTGAAATGGTTTGGGCACATGGAGAGAATGAGTGAGGAAAGATTGACCAAGAGGATATATGTGTCGGAGGTGGAGGGAACGAGGAGAAGAGGGAGACCAAATTGGAGGTGGAAAGATGGAGTGAAAAAGATTTTGTGTGATCGGGGCCTGAACATGCAGGAGGGTGAAAGGAGGGCAAGGAATAGAGTGAATTGGAGCGATGTGGTATACCGGGGTTGACGTGCTGTCAGTGGATTGAATCAAGGCATGTGAAGCATCTGGGGTAAACCATGGAAAGCTGTGTAGGTATGTATATTTGCGTGTGTGGACGTATGTATATACATGTGTATGGGGGTGGGTTGGGCCATTTCTTTCGTCTGTTTCCTTGCGCTACCTCACAAACGCGGGGAAAAAAAAAAAAAAAAAAAAAAAAAAAAAAAAAAAAAAAAAAACCTTCAACACTTGTTCAACTGCACACTGCCACCCACTGTTATGACAATGTGTCATTCTCTATGAAAATACTCTGCACCAGAACACTTATCTAAAGAAAATAATGCATAAACAATTAGAAGAGCACAAGAGCCTTTCTTAGTAACCAAGCATTGTAAATAATAGAGGATACCTGGTGAAAGAATATCTGGTAAAATCTTCAGGGCTCTTCTAAGCAGGAATTTATAAAGGAAGACATTAATGGAAATGTCAATTCTTAAAAAGTGTTCAGGAAAACTAATTAATCGAACATGTAACTGAACGCATTAAAACCAGAAAAACTGACACACTAATGCTTCATCTCAATTCCATGATCTGGTAATAAACATCAGATATGGTAGGAAGCAACTTTTAAAAAGCAATCATCCAGTGCTGGAATTCGATTATGGCGAAGCCAGTAGTTCCTGCGATATCTAAGAGTACCTAGAAAGAGATTTTGCCATTAGGCAGAGCTAATGTGTAGCACTCTCCTTATGATCTTATTGCCATGAACAATGCATAGCTGTCTATCTTCAGTTCATTTAGAACTGTTTTCAGTCATTTTCCTTGGTGCTTTTCATTGTTTCTGTCCTTAATACAAGCATGAGTGTACTTCACCTGCTCACCAGCCTTCCATCTTCTTCCTGGGCTCTTATACACAGTAGTTTCGTTTGACATCCCTTGCATTACTGATGACTTAACTATCCTATTTCTTCCATATTAACATATTTCCAGTCCATTGACATTGTTCTTGGCAACCTTACTTTACTGCAATGATCAGATTGTCATGTATCTTTCTATTCTTTCTAGGATGTAAAGTTTGGGTTCTTTCCACCCCTTATGGGAAATAACATGTTTCATTCACTTGATTTTGTCGGTGGTGTGTTTCTGAATTCCTTCGAATTTAATGATTTTAGTGTCCTATAATAGTGGCCATACAATACAGCAGTATTCAAGTTAGCTTTTAATGTATATCATAAGCATGAAAGTCATTAGTTCTCTCTCTCATGGAGAAAAGCCTCATTTTCATTTCACTCAATACTTGATTTAATTATGTAGATTTATTAGTATTGTCTTCAAATTCCAGCTTTTCATTTATGAACACGCCTACATCCTTAACTCCACTCTGTTGGTCCTAAGTATATCTTTGTTTCTTTGCATATCTTTCTATGACTTTGTTTTGAAAATCTTTCCACTGAATTTAATTATGTTCTCTTCTGTCCACCTATATATCGTTTTGGTCTTCTACCATTTGCTCTGTCTTCTGAGCTAGTTTACTAACTTACCTACTCTGGTGTAATCATACTATCCCTGAGGTAGGGGAGAAAGGATTCTACCTCCATCTTCCTTGCATGTGGCAGATGGCAAATAAAGGGGTGGCACCAGGGGGCTGGAAGCCCCTTCTTGTATTTCAGTTTCTAAAAGGTGGAACAGAAAGAGCCAAGCATGGAGTGCTCATCCTCCTCAAAGGTTTAGGCTGGGATGTCAATGTTTGTGGGTGCAACCAAGAGGAAAGAGAAGAGAAAGAACCCTAGATGAAAGAAACAACGCCCAAGGGTGAAGAAGAAGAATGGTTTGAAAAAGTCTTTGGAGTTGTCAGGGGCTGGAAAGATGACAAGAGCTAAGGAAGGAGAAGCAATACTCCTGAAGCAGGAGTTGTGGGAGTGTGTGGAAGAGTGTAAGAAAATATATTCTTGACTAATGCAGGTAGAAATGAAAATGGATGGTGAGAAATGGGTGATTATTACTGCTTATGCACCCAGTCATGAGAAGAAAAATCATGAGAGACAAGCATTTTGGGAGCAGCCGAGTGAGTCTCAGAAGTTTTGATGTAAGAGACCAGGTATTTGTGATGCATCCGGTGATCTACATGCAAACGTGAATAATGTGGCATTTAAGGATGTAATTGTGGGGCATGGGGTATTCAGTATCATGAATGGGAATGGTGAAGAGCTTATGTAGCTGTGAGCTGAAAAGGAATGGTGACAGAGAATATCTGGTTTAAAAAGAGGGTCATACACAAGTATTAATATGTGAGTCGGAGAGATGGTCAGTGGCCATTACATTACATATTAAGTGAAAAGAGTGTAAAAAAGAGGGTTTTGGACATTCTTGGGTGTTACAGTGTTGAGAGGGGCAGCTGTTGGGATGTCTGATTACTACCTTGTAAAGGCGAAGGTGAAGATTTGTTGAAATTTTCAGAAAAAAAAAACAGTGCCAGTGAGAAGAGAGTGGTGAGAGTAAGTGAACCTGAGAAAGAGACTTGTGAGAAGAAATACCAGAACAGATTGAGCTTAGAATGGTAAAAAATAAGAGTATATGAAGCACATGTGCTTGCTCATCTTTTTTCATTTCTGCTTAAAAACCAAAACTTTTCCTTCTTGGAAACATATATTGATTCATCCCATCCCTAAGAAGGGTGAACACTATGACTACTCTAACCATTGTACTGGTGCTCTGACATCTACCATTTCCAAAGTCTTCGAATCCATCCTTAACTCCCACATCCTTAAACGCCATAAAAAATCAGTCTTCTTTCCTATCACCAGTGTGACTTTCATAAGGCGAGATCCACTGGTGATATTCTTTCTTATCTTACAAATGTCTGGTCATCATCCCTGAAGGATTTTGGAATCATGTGTAGTTACCCTTGACAATTCTAAGGCTTCTGACAGGATGTGGCATCAGGTTCTCATCTCTAAGCTCTCCTTTTTTGGCTTCCCTCCCTCATTTTGCTCTTTGATATCTAGCTTCCTCTCCAGCTGATCTACCTCTGTTGTTGTTGATGGATTAGTCTCCCCCATTTCCTTCATCAACAGTGGTGTCCCTCAAGGTTCTGTTTTGTCCCCTACACTTTTTCTCCTTTTTTCAACAATTTCCTCTCCTCCACAAATAATCCAATGCACTAATACACTGATAAATCAACACTGCTATCATCCACATCCCTCTTCTCTCATTCAATCTGCATTTTGTCTTGACATAGGTTCCTCAATAAACTCAGATGGACACGATATCTCAGTGGGATACAAAAAATTTTGTTAAGTTTAATGCCTCCAAGACCAAATTTCTACCCATTTCTATCAAAAATTCCTCACGACTCTTGCCTCTCCTTTGACGGATCTTCAATTCCACCTCTTGACTCAATGAACATACTTGGTATTACTGTAACATCCACTCTTTCTTGGAAACCCCACATAACAGGAATAGGTAAGTCTGCCTCTAAGAATCTGGGTGTCCTGTTTAGATGTCGAAATTTCTCTTCTGAATAGTTGCTCCGTTTATACAAAGGATTGATTCATCCTTGTATGGAGTACTGCCCTCACATTTGGGGTGGTTCTAGCTCTGTATCCTTATTAGCTAGACCACACAATACTCAGCAAGCTGCTGCATCACATGATTATTGTGTGGCCATCAGCAACTCAAAGGTGGGCCGTTTTGATACCTGCATCTTTCTCTTTATGTTGAAACTTTGGAACTCTCTACCTTCTCATGTCTTTCTTAATACCTATGACCTGGCACATTTCAAAAGACAGTTCTTTCATCTCCTCAAAAATTCATAAATACTTTCCCTTGTCTTTTCTTTTTCCGCTTCATAATTCTCTATTACAATTAAGGCCCAGCCTAGATGCAGACTTTTGTCTGAGGCTGGAGCCTTCAACATAAAAAAAAAAGGGGGGGGGAGAGAGTTGGTGAGGAATAGGAGGCATTTACAGAAGCATTGCTGGCACATGTGGGAGATGCATGTGGCATGCAAAAGTGAGAGGTTGGAAGAATCGCGGGATGAAGAAGTAAAGTTGCTAGCAAAAGAGATGAGAGAGGTGATTGAGAGGTATTCATAGGGAAAGAGTGCAAACATTTGGGGGATGTATGACAGAAAGCAAAAGAAGGTCACTAGGAAGGTGCAGGGGTTAAAAACAAAATGTTTGTTGAGAACAAAATGTTTTGGAAGGAGGTTAATAAAGTGTGAAAACAAGAAAACAAATGAGAACATCAGTGAAGGGGGCAAAAGGAGAAGTGGTAATAGGTAGTGATGAAGTGAACAAAAGATGGAGTGAGTATTTTGAACGCTGCTGCTGAATGATGAAGTGAGGAAAAGATGGAGTATTTTGAAGGCTGCTGAATATGTTTGATGACAAGGTGGCTGTTGTAAGGTTTTTGGATCAGGGTGGTATGCGAAGTGAAATAGTCATGGAGAGTAGTTTGTTGTAGGAAAAAGAGGTGGTAGCCTGTCGAAGGCACAAAGGGAGAAAATGGGATAAGCAATTGAGAATGAATGCCTTGAGTGTAAATGGAATGACTGGAGACAGTAAAATAGTTTGGCAATAACCAGAACAAAAAGTCCTACAATGAAGCTTTAAGTTGGACGACCCATGGGCTCAGCAAAACCTGATTAAAATGGTCTCGAGTTAGCCTGAAGAAAAGTCTCAGTGAAATTGGAAATGATGAATGCAAGTTATGGAGGGGCATGGAAGAAGAAACGACATGGATGAGAATGAATGAAAATTATCAGGGTAGAGGGAAAGAGGGAAATGTAATTGTGCTATCACTAAGAATATGGGAGAGCATTACAAAGCATTGATGGAATGAGTCAAGAATAATGTAGGAGAAAGGTAAGACTAGAATTGTGAAGTATGCATGGGTATGTGTATATGCACCTGGGAATATGAATGCTGTGAGAGATGAAGATGAAATGAGGTGTCTCTGGAGAAACTTGAATGACTGTATAAATGATTTTGAGATGAAAAGATACATGGTGGTAATGGGTGATATGATAGTGAAGGCGGGATGTGAAGAAAATGGTAAAATAGTTGTTAAATGGTGAGTGCCTGGATTAAATGAGAATGGAAGTTATCTAGTGGATGTCTGTGCTGAGAAGGGTTTATTCCTTAGAAACATCTTTTTTTCAACACAAGATAATCCATAGGTATACATGGATGATAAATGAAACAGAGGAGCTAAGGGCTCTGTTTAACCATGAGGCAGTGGATGAAAGGTTGACAAAGGCTGTTCTGGATGCTAAAGTCGGGAGAAGATTCTTTGAAGGCACTGACTATTTTGCAGTTCTCATGGGGACAAGGACCAGGGAGAAGTGGAGGTATGGTGTAAGGAAGAATGGAGAAGTTAAAGTGCTGACATGGGAGAAGATGAACCTGAAGGAATGCAAGGAGCATAAAAGAAGGGTGACAATGTTAGATGGAACTGCAGTGAATGTAGGCATGCAGTCAGGTGTGAATGAGGTGTTTAAAATGTTTAGACAAATAAAGACTGCAAAATTAGGAGATGAATACAAGGTCATGACATACAGGAATAAAAAGGAAAATGCAAGGTAGATGGATGAAATAAGAAATTTTGTGGAAGAGAAGATAAAGGCAAATGCTATAATGATCAAAAGAATGTATAGGTGAAAGTTCAGTAAATGAGAGGAAAGAATATAGTGCAAACAGAATGTTATGAAGCTGTTAGAGGAAAGCAAAGAAGGAGCAGATGAAGATTTTGGAAAAAGTCGAGTCAAAAGTTTAGAGAAAATAAGAAACTATACTGGAAGGAGGTGAGAAAAGAAAGAGGTGGATGTAAGATTGGAAAGGGGTATTTCAAAATTAAAAGAAGGAAGTGAAAGATGGAAAGAGTATTCTGAATAACATGAGTGAGGGAGAAAGTGAGGCAACTGTTGTGGCTTATAGCAAGAAGGGAGTTGAAAAGGGCAATAATGAGGCTGATGGTAAGAAAGGCACTTGGAGTGGATGGGATTATGGCTGGAATGCTAAGTATGGAGGAGAAAGTGTGACAGACAAGATGCATCTGATGTGAAATTTAGCATGGAAACAGAAAGTTTTGCCGGAGGATTGAGCAAAAGCTATCACTATTCCCTTATTCAAAGGAAAAGGGGCAAAGGATGTATGTAGCAATTATAGGGGAATAAAAGTTAAGAGTAAATGTGAATACGAGCAAGGTTATTAGGTACAGTAGGGTTGAGG
The DNA here is from genome assembly GCF_036320965.1 of Panulirus ornatus. Taxonomy (NCBI): domain Eukaryota; kingdom Metazoa; phylum Arthropoda; class Malacostraca; order Decapoda; family Palinuridae; genus Panulirus; species Panulirus ornatus. The sequence continues at coordinate 23,747,252 of NC_092244.1, read as the reverse complement.
GTCAAGTCAATTGGGAGGTAAGTTTGAATGGAGAAAAACTGGAGGAAGTAAAGTGTTTTAGATATCTGGGAGTGGATCTGGCAGCAGATGGAACCATGGAAGCAGAAGTGAATCACAGGGTGGGGGAGGGGGCAAAAATCCTGGGAGCCTTGAAGAATGTTTGGAAGTCAAGAACATTATCTCAGAAAGCAAAAATGGCTATGCTTGAAGGAATAGTGGTTCCAACAATGCTGTATGGTTGCGAGGCGTGGGCTATGGATAGAGTTGTGTGCAGGAGGGTGGATGTGCTGGAAATGAGATGTTTGAGGACAATATGTGGTGAGAGGTGGTTTGATCGAGTAAGTAATGTAAGGGTAAGAGAGATGTGTGGAAATAAAAAGAGCGAGATTGAGAGAGCAGAAGAGGGTGTTTTGAAATGGTTTGGGCACATGGAGAGAATGAGTGAGGAAAGATTGACCAAGAGGATATATGTGTCGAGGTGGAGGGAACAAGAAGTGGGAGACCAAATTGGAGGTGGAAAGATGGAGTGAAAAAGATTTTGAGTGATCGGGGCCTGAACATGCAGGAGGGTGAAAGGTGGGCAAGGAATAGAGTGAATTGGATCGATGTGGTATACCGGGGTCGACGTGCTGTCAATGGATTGAATCAGGGCATGTGAAGTGTCTGGGGTAAACTATGGAAAGTTCTGTGGGGCCTGGATGTGGAAAGGGAGCTGTGGTTTCAGGCACTATTACATGACAGCTAGAGACTGAGTGTGAACGAATGGAGCCTTTGTTGTCTTTTCCTAGCGCTACCTCGCACACATGAGGGGGGAGGGGGATGTTATTCCATGTGTGGCGAGGTGGCGATGGGAATAAATAAAGGCAGACAGTATGAATTATGTACATGTGTATATATGTATATGTCTGTGTGTGTATATATATGTGTACATTGAGATGTATAGGTATGTATATTTGCATGTGTGGACATGCATGTATACACATGTGTATGGGGGTGGGTTGGGCCATTTCTTTCATCTGTTTCCTTGCGCTACCTCGAAAACACGGGAGACAGCAACAAAGCAAGATAAAATAAATAAAATAAATCTTTAAGGCACATCAGGAAAAGTGTATGCAAGAGTGTTGACTGTCAGAGTGATGGAAGTGACTGAATGCAGCATAAATAAGGAGCAAGGGGTTTTCAGGAAAGGTGGGGGATGTGTGGATAAGGTTTTGTGGTGAAAATTACTGTAGAAAAGTATCTAGCAGATGGTAAGAAGTTGTATACAGCTTTTATGGATCTGGAGAAAGCATATGCCAGAGTCAAGTTGAAATCTTTAAAGGATGTGTTAAGGATAAATGGGGTTGGGGGAGGCAACTGTTGGACTGAAAGCTTCCTATAAAGTAGCAAATGCATATATGTAAGAGTGGATGCAGAGTTGACCAGAAGTTTCATTACACATGTGGGGCTATATGATGTCACCTTGGCTTTTTAACACATATATGTAAGAAGTTATAAGACACATGAAAGCAAAACTTGGAAAAGGGGTAGTGTACAGATTGAGTGTGGCAATGAGGTATAGTGGCTAGGGCCAAGCCTGTTTAGGAATATACTATTGTTTATTGAGAGTGAAGAGGAGCTGCAAAAGGTTGTCTTTTATGATGTATGTAAGCATAGGCAATTGAAGGTAAACATGAGTAAAAGTAGAGTAATGGTGTTTGATACAAAAAAAGCATGAAAGTAAAGATTTTGCAAAATCCTATAGAGTTAAAGATGAAAGTGTACTTAACCATGTTACAGATATTGGGGGAGAAAGACTGGAAGGGATGAGAAAATTTAAGTATTCAGGAGCTACCTTGGGTAAGTTTAGTAATAAAGAGAGATAAGATAGAGAGCAGTTCAAGGTGAACGAGTCATGGGGTCCATTAACAGAATGAACAAAGGTAGAAATGTAAGTATGGATGTGAAGAATTGATTAAAGGACAACATAGTCCTTCCAACCCTGACCTATGTAGTCAAAACATGGACATGGAATGAGTCACACAGGTCAAGAAGCCAAGCTGTAGAAATGAGCCATTTGAAAGGAGCATGTGTTATGACTAGATGGAATCAAGATAGAAATGAGGTGTATGAGAGATGTGGTATGGCAGGGATTGCAAAGGGAATGAACAGTGAAATGGTAGAATGGGTGAAACGTAATACTTTGAGGGGGTCTAGACATGTGGAAAGAATGTAAGTTGGGGAGTTTACATGGAGAGCATATGATAGTACAATTAAAGGAGTTGGTGTGACATGGGGAAATAGAGTGGAAGAGTACTGAAGGGAGAGAAATGGTGGAAAAATGCATGGAATTGTGTATGTGAGAGGGGCATGTAAAAACAGGGATAAGTGGAGACTTTTTGCTATGGCCAACCCCATGATGGGAGCTCTCTGAAAGAACAGGCATCAGACATGAAGAAAGATAGATAGATAGATAGTTAGACGGGATAAAGGTGAGCATTCAAACTACAGATTTCTTAGTTTCTTGAGTATACCTGGTAAGTTGCATGGGAGGACAATGATTGAGAGAGAGGCATGTACAGAGCATCATACTGGGGAAGATCAGTGCAGTTTCAGAAGTGGTAGAGGATGTGTGGATCAGGTGTTTGCTTCAAAGAATATGTGTGAGAAAACTTAGACACGGATGGATTTCTATTTATTTATTTATTTTGCTTTGGCAAAGGGATAAGAGTGAGAGCTCAAATTACAGAGGTATAAGTTTGTTGAGTATTCCTGGCAAATTAAATAGGAGGGTATTAATTGAGAGGATGAAAACATGTACAGAGCATCAGATTGGGGAAGAGCAGTGTGGTTTCAGAAGTGGTAGAGGATGTGTGGATCAGGTGTTTGCTTTGAAGAATGTATGTGAGAAATACTTAGAAAAGCAAAGGGATTTGTATGTAGCATTTATGGATCTGAAGAAGGCACATGATAAGAGTTGATAGAGATGCTCTGTGGAAGGTATTAAGAATATATGGTGTGGGAGGCAAGTTGTTAGAAGCAGTGAAAAGTTTTTATCGAGGATGTAAGGCATGTGTACGTGTAGGAAGAGAGGAAAGTGATTGGTTCTCAGTGAATGTAGGTTTGCGGCAGAGGTGTGTGATGTCTCCATGGTTGTTTGATTTGTTTATGGATGGGGTTGTTAGGGAGGTGAATGCAAGAGTTTTGGAAAGAGGGGCAAGTATGCAGTCTGTTGTTCACTGATGATACAGCGCTGGTGGCTGATTCATGTGACAAACTGCAGAAGCTGGTGACTGAGTTTGGTAAAGTGTGTGAAAGAAGAAAGTTGAGAGTAAATGTGAATAAGAGTAAGGTTATTAGGTACAGTAAGGTTGAGAGTCAAGTCAATTGGGAGGTAAGTATGAATGGAGAAAAACTGGAGGAAGTGAAATGTTTTAGATATCTGGGAGTGGATTTGGCAGCAGATGGAACAATGGAAGCGGAAGTGAATGAAAGGGTGGAGGAGGGGGCAAAATTCTGGGAGCCTTGAAGAATGTGTGGAAGTCGAGAACATTATCTCGGAAAGCAAAAATGGGTATCTTATGCAGGAATACTGGTTCCAACAATGTTGCATGGTTGCGAGGCGTAGACTATGGATAAAATTGTGCGCAGGAGGGTGGATGTGCTGGAAATGAGATGTTTGAGGACAATATGTGGTGTGAGGTGGTTTGATCGAGTAAGTAATAATAGGGTAAGAGAGATGTGTGGTAATGAAAAAAGTGTGGATGAGAGAGCAGAAGAGGGTGTTTTGAAATGGTTTGGTCACATGGAGAGAATGAGTGAGGAAAGATTGACCAAGAGGATATATGGGGGGGTTGGGCCATTCTTTCATCTGTTTCCTTGTGCTGCCTCGCTAACGCGGGAGACAGCGACAATTCAAAATAAATAAATGAATATTTTGCTTTGTCACTGTATCCTGTGTTAGCGAGGCAGCGCAAGTAAACAGACGAAAGAATAGCCCAACCCACCCACATACACATGTATATACATACACGTCCACACACGCAAATATACATACCTATATATCTCAACGTATACATATGCACACACAGATATATACATATATACACATGTACATAATTCATACTCTCTGCCTTTATTCATTCCCATCGCCACCTCGCCAGACATGAAATCACAACCCCCTTCCCCCTCACGTGTGCGACGTAGCAACAAAGGCAACATTCGTTCACACTCAGTCTCTAGCTGTCATGTATAATGCACCGAAACCACAGCTCCCTTTCCACATCCAGGCCCCACAGAACTTTCCATGGTTTACCTCAGACGCTTCACATGCCCTGGTTCAATCCATTGACAGCACGTCAACCCGGTATACCACATCGTTCCAATTCACTCTATTCCTTGCATGCCTTTCACCCTCCTGCATGTTCAGGCCCCGATCACTCAAAATCTTTTTCACTCCATCTTTCCACCTTCCAATTTGGTCTCCCACTTCTCGTTCCCTCCACCTCTGACACATATATCCTCTTGGTCAATCTTTCCTCACTCATTCTCTCCATGTGACCAAACCATTTCAAAACACCCTCTTCTGCTCTCTCATCCACACTTTTTTCATTACCACACATCTCTCTTACCCTATTATTACTTACTCGATCAAACCACCTCATACCACATATTGTCATCAAACATCTCATTTCCAGCACATCCACCCTCCTGCGCACAATTCTATCCATAGCCAACGCCTCGCAACCATACAACATTGTTGGAACCACTATTCCTTTAAACATACCCATTTTTGCTTTCGGAGATAATGTTCTCAACTTCCACACATTCTTCAAGGCTCCCAGAATTTTCGCCCCCTCCCCCACCCTATGATTCACTTACGCTTCCATGGTTCCATCCACTGCCAAATCCACTCCCATATATCTAAAACACTTCACTTCCTCCAGTTTTTCTCCATTCAAACTTACCTCCCAATTGACTTGACCCTCAACCCTACTGTACCTAATAACCTTGCTCTTATTCACATTTACTCTCAACTTTCTTCTTTCACACACCTTACCAAACTCAGTCACCAGCTTCTACAGTTTTTCACATGAATCAGCCACCAGCACTGTATCATAAGCAAACAACAACCGACTCCCTTCCCAAGCTCTCTCATCCACAACAGACTGCATACTTGCCCCTCTTTCCAAAACTCTTGCATTCACCTCCCTAACAACTCCATCCGTAAACAAATTAAACAACCATGGAGACATCACACACCCCTGCCACAAACCTACATTCACTGAGAACCAATCACTTTCCTCTCTTCCTACACGTACACATGCCTTAAATCCTCGATAAAAACTTTTCACTGCTTCTAACAACTTGCCTCCCACACCATATATTCTTAATACCTTCCACAGAGCATCTCTATCAATTCTATCATATGCCTTCTCCAGATCCATAAATGCTACATACAAATCCCTTTGCTTTTCTAAGTATTTCTCACATACATTCTCCAAAGCAAACACCTGATCCACACATCCTCTACCACTTCTGAAACCACACTGCTCTTCCCCTATCTGAGGCTCTGTACATGCCTTCACCTTCTCAATCAATACCCTCCCATGTAATTTCCCAGGAATACTCAACAAACTTATACCTCTGTAATATGAGCACTCACCTTTGTCCCCTTTGCCTTTGTACAATGGCACTATGCAAGCATTCTGCCAATCCTCAGGCACCTCACCATGAATCATGCATACATTAAAGAACCTCACCAACCAATCAACAATACGGTCACCCCCTTTTAATAGATTCCACTGCAATACCATCCAAACCTGCTGCCTTGCCGGCTTTCATCTTCCGCAAAGATTTCACTACCTCTTCTCTGTTTACCAAATCATTTTCCCTAACCCTCTCACTTTGCACACCACCTCGACCAAAACACCCTATATCTGCCACTTTACCATCAAACACATTCAACAAACCTTCAAAATACTCACTCCATCTCCTTCTCACATCACCACTACTTCTTATCACCTTCCCATTAGCCCCCTTCACTGAAGTTCCCATTTGTTCCCTTATCTTACGCACTTTATTTACCTCCTTACAAAACATCTTACTCTCCCTAAAATTTAATGATACTCTCTCACCCCAACTCTCATTTGCCCTCTTTTTCACCTCTTGCACCTTTCTCTTGACCTCCTGCCTCTTTCTTTTATACATCTCCCACTCATTTGCATTATTTCCCTGCAAAAATCATCCAAATGCCTCTCTCTTCTCTTTCACTAATAATCTTACTTCTTCATCCCACCACTCACTACCCTTTCTAATCTGCCCACCTCCCACGCTTCTCATGCCACAAGCATCTTTTGCGCAAGCCATCACTGCTTTCCTAAATACATCCCATTCCTCCCCCACTCCCCTTACCTCCTTTGTTCTCACCTTTTTCCATTCTGTACTCAGTCTCTCCTGGCACTTCCTCATATAAGTCTCCTTCCCAAGCTCACTTACTCTCACCACTCTCTTCACCCTAACATTCTTTCTTCTTTTCTGAAAACCTCTACAAATCTTCACCGTAGCCTCCACAAGATAATGATCAGACATCCCTCCAGTTGCACCTCTCAGCACATTAACATCCAAAAGTCTCTCTTTTGCGTGCCTATCAATTAGCACATAATCCAATAATGCTCTCTGGCCATCTCTCCTACTTACATATGTATACTTATGTATATCTCTCTTTTCAAACCAGGTATTCCTAATCACCAGTCCTTTTTCAGCACATAAATCTACAAGCTCTTCACCATTTCCATTTACAACACTGAATACCCCATTTATACCAATTATTCCCTCAACTGCCACATTACTCACCTTTGCATTCAAATCACCCATCACTATAACCCGGTCTCGTGCATCAAAACCACTAACACACTCATTCAGCTGCTCCCAAAATGCTTGTCTCTCATGATCTTTCTTCTCATGACCGGGTGCATATGCACTAATAATCACCCATCTCTCTCCGTCCACTTTCAGTTTTACCCATATCAATCTAGAGTTTACTTTCTTACACTCTATCATGTACTCCCACCACTCCTGCTTCAGGAGTAGTGCTACTCCTTCCCTTGCTCTTGTCCTCTCACTAACCCCTGACTTTACTCCTAAGACATTTCCAAACCACTCTTCCCCTTTACCCTTGAGCTTCATTTCACTCAGAGCCAAAACATCCAGGTTCCTTTCCTCAAACATACTACCTATCTCTCCTTTTTTCTCATCTTGGTTACATCCATACATATTTAAACACCCCAATCTGAGCCTTCAAGGAGGATGAGCACTCCCAGCGTGTCTCTTTCTTCTGTTTCCCCTTTTAGAAAGTTAAAATACAAGGAGGGGAGGGTTTCTAGCCCCCTGCTCCCGTCCCCTTTAGTCGCCTTCTACGACACGTGAGGAATGCGTGGGAAGTATTCTTTCTCCCCTATCCCCAGGGATATGATTTGAATGGATTTGTATGTGGCATTTATAGATCTGGAGAAAGTATTCAAAAGAGTGGATAAAGATACCTTGTGGAAGGCCTTAACAATATACAAAGTGGAGTGAAAGCTGCTCAGTGTGAGAAGTTTTTATCAAGGGTGTAAGGCATGTGTACGAGTAGGAAGAGCGGGAAGTGAATAGTTCCATTTGAAGGTTGGTCTGGAGCAGGGGTGTGTGATGTCACCAAGATTGATCAATTTGCCTATGGATAGGGTGGTGAGGAAGATAAATATGAGAGTCTTTGGGACAGAATTGGGAATGCAGTCTGTGCAGGCTGAAAGGGACTAAGAAGTTAGTTGTTGCTTGTTGGTGATACAGCACTGGTAGCAGATTTGAGTAAGAAACTGCAAAAAATGGTGACTCAGTTCAGAAGTGTGTGTGTGTGAAAGGAAGAGGTTAAGAGTAAATGTGAATAAAGCAAGGTTATCAGATTTAGCATGTTTGAGGGACAGCTTATTTGGGTGTGAGGTTGAAAGGAGAAAACTTAGAGGAAATGGTGTCTTAGATACTAAGGAGTGGACATGACAGCACATGGAACCATGGAAGTGGAAGTGAGTGATAGGGTGGGGGAGGAGGTGAAATTTCTGAGAACAATGAAGAATGCATGGAAAGATATAGCATTATCTGGAAGGGAAAAAACAAGCATGTTTGAAGGTACAGTAGTCTCAGCAATATTATACAACCCTGAGGCATTAGCTAGAGATGAGATTTTGTGGAGGAGGGTGGATGTGTTGGAAATGAAATGTTGAGGACAATATGGGGCCTAAGTGGTTTGATCAAGAAAGTAAAGAAAGGATAAGAGAGAGGTTCTTTTTTTTTTTTTTTTTTTTGCTTTGTCGCTGTCTCCCGCGTTTGCGAGGTAGCGCAAGGAAACAGACGAAAGAAATGGCCCAACCCCCCCCATACACATGTATATACATACATCCACACACACAAATATACATACCTACACAGCTTTCCATGGTTTACCGCAGACGCTTCACATGCCCCGATTCAATCCACTGACAGCACGTCAACCCCGGTATACCACATCGCTCCAATTCACTCTATTCCTTGCCCTCCTTTCACCCTCCTGCATGTTCAGGCCCCGATCACACAAAATCTTTTTCACTCCATCTTTCCACCTCCAATTTGGTCTCCCTCTTCTCCTCGTTCCCTCCACCTCCGACACATATATCCTCTTGGTCAATCTTTCCTCACTCATTCTCTCCATGGGCCCAAACCATTTCAAAACACCCTCTTCTGCTCTCTCAACCACGCTCTTTTTATTTCCACACATCTCTCTTACCCTTACGTTACTTACTCGATCAAACCACCTCACACCACACATTGTCCTCAAACATCTCATTTCCAGCACATCCATCCTCCTGCGCACAACTCTATCCATAGCCCACGCCTCGCAACCATACAACATTGTTGGAACCACTATTCCTTCAAACATACCCATTTTTGCTTTCCGAGATAATGTTCTCGACTTCCACACATTCTTCAAGGCTCCCACAATTTTCGCCCCCTCCCCCACCCTATGATCCACTTCCGCTTCCATGGTTCCATCCGCTGCCAGATCCACTCCCAGATATCTAAAACACTTCACTTCCTCCAGTTTTTCTCCATTCAAACTCACCTCCCAATTGACTTGACCCTCAACCCTAATGTACCTAATAACCTTGCTCTTATTCACATTTACTCTTAACTTTCTTCTTTCACACACTTTACCAAACTCAGTCACCAGCTTCTGCAGTTTCTCACATGAATCAGCCACCAGTGCTGTATCATCAGTGAACAACAACTGACTCACTTCCCAAGCTCTCTCATCCCCAACAGACTTCATACTTGCCCCTCTTTCCAAAACTCTTGCATTCACCTCCCTAACAACCCCGTCCATAAACAAATTAAACAACCATGGAGACATCACACACCCCTGCCGCAAACCTACATTCACTGAGAACCAATCACTTTCCTCTCTTCCTACACGTACACATGCCTTACATCCTCGATAAAAGCTTTTCACTGCTTCTAACAACTTGCCTCCCACACCATATATTCTTAATACCTTCCACAGAGCATCTCTATCAACTCTATCATATGCCTTCTCCAGATCCATAAATGCTACATACAAATCCATTTGCTTTTCTAAGTATTTCTCACATACATTCTTCAAAGCAAACACCTGATCCACACATCCTCTACCACTTCTGAAACCACACTGCTCTTCCCCAATCTGATGCTCTGTACATGCCTTCACCCTCTCAATCAATACCCTCCCATATAATTTACCAGGAATACTCAACAAACTTATACCTCTGTAATCTGAGCACTCACTCTTATCCCCTTTGCCTTTGGGAGCAGCTGAATGAGTGTGTTAGTGGTTTTGATGCACGAGACCGGGTTATAGTGATGGGTGATTTGAATGCAAAGGTGAGTAATGTGGCAGTTGAGGGAATAATTGGTATACATGAGGTGTTCAGTGTTGTAAATGGAAATGGTGAAGAGCTTGTAGATTTATGTGCTGAAAAAGGACTGATGATTGGGAATACCTGGTTTAAAAAGCGAGATATACATAAGTATACTTATGTAAGTAGGAGAGATGGCCAGAGAGCGTTATTGGATTACGTGTCAATTGACAGGCACGTAAAAGAGAGACTTCTGGATGTTAATGTGCTGAGAGGTGCAACTGGAGGGATGTCTGATCATTATCTTGTGGAGGCTAAGGTGAAGATTTGTATGGGTTTTCAGAAAAGAAGACTGAATGTTGGGGTGAAGTGGGTGGTGAGAGTAAGTGAGCTTGGGAAGGAGACTTGTGTGAGGAAGTACCAGGAGAGACTGAGTACAGAATGGAAAAAGGTGAGAACAATGGAAGTAAGGGGAGTGGGGGAGGAATGGGATGTATTTAGGGAATCAGTGATGGATTGCGCAAAAGATGCTTGTGGCATGAGAATAGTGGGAGGTGGGTTGATTAGAAAGGGTAGTGAGTGGTGGGATGAAGAAGTAAGAGTATTAGTGAAAGAGAAGAGAGAGGCATTTGGACGATTTTTGCAGGGAAAAAATGCAGTTGAGTGGGAGACGTATAAAAGAAAGAGACAGGAGGTCAAGAGAAAGGTGCAAGAGGTGAAAAAAAGGGCAAATGAGAGTTGGGGTGAGAGAGTATCATTAAATTTTAGGGAGAATAAAAAGATGTTCTGGAAGGAGGTAAATAAAGTGCGTAAGACAAGGGAGCAAATGGGAACTTCAGTGAAGGGCGCAAATGGGGAGGTGATAACAAGTAGTGGTGATGTGAGAAGGAGATGGAGTGAGTATTTTGAAGGTTTGTTGAATGCGTTTGATGATAGAGTGGCAGATATAGGGTGTTTTGGTCGAGGTGGTGTGCAAAGTGAGAGGGTTAGGGAAAATGATTTGGTAAACAGAGAAGAGGTAGTAAAAGCTTTGCGGAAGATGAAAGCCGGCAAGGCAGCAGGTTTGGATGGTACTGCAGTGGAATTTATTAAAAAAGGGGGTGACTGTATTGTTGACTGGTTGGTAAGGTTATTTAATGTATGTATGACTCACGGTGAGGTGCCTGAGGATTGGCGGAATGCGTGCATAGTGCCATTGTACAAAGAGAGAGGTATGGTAATATAAAGACTGTGGTTGAGAGAGCAGAAGAGGGTGTACTGCAACAACATGGACATATGGAAAGAATGAGAGAGGAAAGGTTGAGAAAGGGGACATATGTGTCAAAAGTGGAGGGAACAAGAACTGGGTGACCAAACTGGAGATGGAAGGATGCATACAAAATTTTGAGCAATAAGGGCCTGAAAATGCAGGATGGTGAAAGGCATGCACAGGATAGAATGAACAGGAATGATGTGGTATATTGGGGTCAACATGCTGTCAATGGATTGAGCAAGGATATGTGAAGTGTTCATGATAAACCATGGAAAGATGTGTGGGTCCTGGTTGTGGACTAGGAGCTGTTGTTACAGTGCATTACACATGACAGTCAGAGAAGTGATGAGAGCAGAAGCTGCTTTTCTTCATCTGTTCCTGGCCCTACTTTACTAATGTGGGAAATGGTGACAAAATATGAAAAAAAATCAAAAACTTTCTTCAGTATCTCTATGTCGGATATCATTATCAAGAAGGCGATAATGTTTCTCAAAGCACTTCTGATATGAAATCTTCCTCATCTGAAATAGATCCATTTGCTACTTCTTAAAATTCTCTGTTTCTTAGAAAACTGTAAAGCACCTTCCTCATCTCCCTCTCATATTCTGTTCTTCAATCTTTTCCAATTATATCTTGTAGTTTACTCTGTCATATACCTTACAAAAGTTAAGAAAGACAGTATCCATTCCCTTTCCTTGCTCACAATTTTGTATATGCCATGGTCCTGCTTTATCAGCTGTGTTCATGTACTTCAAAGTTAAGAAAGACAGTATCCATTCCCTTTCCTAGCATCACAATTTTGTATATGCTATGGTCCTGCTTTATCAGCTGTGTTCATGTACTTCTCTCTGGTACAAATTTATGCCAAACTTCTTTTACCGTGGTATTGTTGATCTGATTAATCTAATGTTTTAGTGTATTTCTTAATCAATGACTTTCACTACTTGTAAAGTCACACTTGCTGGTCAAAAGTGTTTCACCAGAAGGTTTGATTCTCTCTTGTGCATTGGTGACATGGGATATTTTGCAGCACAGTACAGAAATGATCCATTCTCTTTCCTTGCACTATTACTTTGTATATTCTATGGTCCTGCACTAGCAGCTGTGTTTGTGCACTTCTGTCTGGTACAAATTCATGCTGACTTTCTTTGACTGTGGTATTCTTGATCTCATTAACTTTATGTTTTACTGCATTTCTTACTGAAAGACTTTCATTACATGTAAAGTCATACTTAGTGGTCTATATTGTTCCATAAGGTTTGATTCTCTCTTGTGTATCATTAATATATGGGCTATTTTACATAATTCAATTATGCAGTACCACTGTCATTAAGGTTTTGGCCCATTATTAGCACTGTCACTACTGCAAAACCGAACTCTCTTATATATGAAGATACAGAAAGTTAATCTAGTCCCAGTGCTGAGTTTTCACCCAGTTCACCTTGTAATATCTGCAAATTCAATATCCATGATGGCATTCTCATTGAACATATTATGTATCTCACTGTCAATACTTTCTAATCTCTGGGGGTAGGGAAGAAGAATATTACCCATGTATCTCCTGTGTGTTGGAGATAGTGACTAATAAGGCAAGGATTATGGAGCTGGAAATCCTTCTCTCTTTCCTTACTACTTTCCATCTTTTTTTTTTTATCAGTCTGCCATTTCCTGTGTAATGAGGCAGTGCCAAAAACATCCACTCCCTAGCTGTCAAGTATAATAAATAAAAACCAGAGTCCCCTATTCACAACCAAGCCCTAAAGATCTTTCAGTGGTTTCCCATAACCACTCCATTGGCCCTGGTTCAGAACACTAATGGCACATCATCCTCTGTATAGATCACTCTCCTGCATATTCAGGCCCAAATAACTCAAAAGCATCCTTCAATTCATCCATCCACCTTATTTTCAGTCTACCCCTTCTCATTACTCCCTCAACATACTGCAAACCTGCCACTATCTCCAGCTCTCATGTTTACCACTCTCACCACTCCATCATTAAATATGATACAGACCCACTTTCATCTGGAACCATTCATCTTCCTACTTTTCAACTTGCATATGCCTTACTCTCTCAGTGTAAGCTCCTCAGCTTCTTGGGGGCTGTCCTCCCACACCATACATTTGTGGCACCTCCCACAAGGCAAATATATGAATAGCATGATATACTTTCTCCTATCCACATATGCCACATACAAAACCACCTCTTTCTATAAATATTTCTTACACATATGCCTCAGAGCAAACATCTGGTCCACAAATCCTCCAATACTCTTAACTCCACATTACCCTTCCCCAGTCTGGTGCTCTATGCATGTTATCACCATCTTAATCCCACACAACTTAACAACTATATTCAACATATTTACATCTCTGTAATTCAAGCATTCACCTTTGCTGCCCTTGTCTCACGCAATGGCACTATACAGACATTCTGCACGTTCTCAGGCACATCACCCTCAACCATACATTCAATGAAAATCCTATCCAAACAATCATTAATGTTGTCACCTTCCATCAACTCCAACCACTTTGCCACACTTTGTAAGACTTTAGCTCTGCAGACCTCCATATTCCAAACACCCTACACTTGCCACTCTATCATCTAAAACACAGAACAGACCTTCAAGATACTCAATCTATCTTATCTTTATCTATCATTTTTCTGCTACCACTTTCCTATCTACTCTCATCACAGATGCCCCCATACATTTTATTGTCCTCATCCCACCGTTTACCTCCCTCCAAAACATATTCTTGGGCTCCCTGAAGTTTGCTAAGTTCTCACCCTGTCTCCCATTTGCCCCCCTTTTTTTTCATCTGCACCTTCCTCTTTACCTCCTACCATTTCTCTTGTACATTCCTTGGTCAATCTCATATCTTCTCTGCAGCTAACGCCCATCCATCTCTCTTTTTCTTTCACCACCAACTTAACTTCCTTATCTCACCACACAATAATCTTCCATTCCTTGAGCACTCCCATAGTTTCCAAAACCAGGAACAAAAAGTATGAGCAGTGAGAACTATTCCTCAAAAGGTCAGTCATCCATTCCTGATACATCCCCACTAATGCTGGAAATGAGAAAATATTACATTTTTTTTTACAATTCTTTTATTTCAACTTATTTCAACTAAATAGGCAAGATGGACAAAGGTGAGCATTCAAATTACATAGGTGGGAGTTTTTTCAGTGTACCAAGTAAGATGCATGGGAGGGTAGCAACTAAGAGAGTGAAGGAATGTACAGAGCATCAGATTGAGGAGGAGCAGAGTGATTTCAGACATGGTAGAGGATGTGTGGATCATGTGTTTGCTTTAAAGAATATGTGTGAGAAATACTTAGAAAAACATGGATTTGCATGTGACATTTATGGATATGGGGAAAGCATAAGATAGGGTTCAGAGAGATGCCTTGTGGAATGTCTCAAGAATATACAATGTGGGTAGATAGCTAATAGAAACAGCAAGAAGTTTTATCAAAGGTATAAGGCAGGAACACAAGCAGGAAGAGAAGAGAGTGAATGGTTCCAAGTGAGGGTTGGTCTGTGGCAGGGGTGTGTGATGTCACCATGGTTGCATACTTTATTCATGAATGGGATGGTGAGGATGGTAAGTGTGAAAGTCTTAGAGAGAGGTGAGTATGAAGTCTGTAGAGGATGAGAGGGCCTGGGAAGTCAGTTGCTGTTTGATGATGATACAGGACTGGTGGCAGATCCGAGTAAGAAACTGCAGAAGCTGGTGACTTAGCTTGGAAGTGTGTGGGAAAGGAGGAAGTTGAGAGTATATGTGAATAAGATCAAGAGTATTGGGTTCAGCAGGGTTGAGGGAGAGGTTAGTTGAGGTGAGAATTTAAGTGGAGAAAAATTGCAGGAAGTGAGCTGTTTTTACATGCTTCTGAGTGGACATAGTGAATGGAACCATGGAAGCAGAAGCATATTATCGGGTTGGTAAGGGGGGGGTCATAAAGGTTCTGGAGGCAATGAAGAATGTGTGGAAAGAGAGATCATTATCTGGAGGGGGAAAAATGGGCATGTTTGAAGGTACAGTAGAAATAACGATATTATATGGATACAAGGTGTGCCACATGTAAAAGATGCATGTGGCATGAGAAAGGTGGGAGGTGGGCAGATTAGAAAGGGTAGTGAGTGTTAGTGAAAGAGAAGAGAGAGGCGTTCGGATGATTTTTGCAGGGAAGTAGAGCAAATGACTGGGAGAGGTATAAAAGCGGCAGGAGGTCAAGAGAAATGTGCAAGAGGTGAAAAAGAGGGCAAATGAGAGTTAGGGTGAGAGAGTATCTTTACACTTCAGGGAGAATGAAAAGAAGTTTTGGAAGGAGGTAAATAAAGCGCGTAAGACAAGAGAACAAATGGGAACATCGTTGAAGGGGGCAAATGGGGAGGTAATAACAAGTAGTGATGAAGTGAGGAGGAGATCTAGTGAGAATTTTGAAGGTTTGCTGAATATGTTTGATGATAGAGTGGCAGATATAGGGTGTTTTGGTCGGGGTGGTGTGCGAAGTGAAAGGGTCAGGAAGAATGGTTTGGCAAATAGAGAAGAGGTAGTAAAAGCTTTGCAGAAGATGAAAGCCGACAAGGTGGGGGGTTTGGATGGTATTGCACTGGAATCTAATAAGAAAGGGGTGACTATGCTGTTAATTTCATTGGCATGGATATTTAATGAATGTATGGATCATGGTGAAGTGCCTGAGGATTGACGGAATGCATGCATAGTGCCATTGTACAAAGGCAAAGGGGATAAAAGTGAGTGCTCAAATTACAGAGGCATAAGTCTGTTGAGTACTCCTGAGAAATTATATGGGAGGATATTGACTGAGAGGGTAAAGGCATGTACAGAGCATCAGATTGGGAAAGAGCAGTGTGGTTTCAGAAGTGGTAGAGGATGTGTGGATTAGGTGTTTGCTTTAAAAAATGCATGTGAGAAATATGTAGAAAAACAGATGGATATGTATGTAGCATTTATGGATATGGAGAAGGCATATGATAGGGTTGATAGAGATGCTTTGTGGAAGGTTTAAATTTAAGAGTATATGGTGTGAGAGGTAAGTTGCTAGAAGCAGTGAAAAGTTTTTACCAAGAATGTAAGGCATGTGTACGAGTAGGAAGAGAGGAAAGTGACTGGTTCCCAGTGAACGTCAGTTTACAACAGGGATGCGTGATGTCTCCATGGTTGTTTGATTTGTTTATGAATGGGGTGGTTAGGGAGGTGAATGCAAGAGTTTTGGAGAGAGGGGCAAGTATGCAGTCTGTTCTGGATGAGAGAGCATGGGAAGTTGGTTCATTGTTGTTTGCTGATGATACAGTGCTGGTGGCTGATTCCGGTGAGAAACTGCAGAAGTTGGATACTGAGTTACGTAAAGTGTGTGAAAGAAGAAAGTTGAGAGTAAATGTGAATAGAAGCAAGGTTATTAGGTTCAGTAAGGTTGAGGCAAGTAAATTGAGTATGAATGGAGAAAAAAAGGAGGAAGTGAAGTGTTTTAGATATCTGGGAGTGGACTTAGCAGCAGATGGAACCATGGAAGCAGAAGTGAGTCACAGGGTGGGGGAGGGGGCGAAGGTTCCGGGAGCATTGAAGAATGGGTGGAAGGCAAGAACGTAATCTGAGAGCAAAAATGGGTATGTTTGAAGGAATAGTGCTTCCAATAATGTTGTGTGGTTGAAAGGCATGGGCTATAGATAGGGATGTGCAGAGGAGGGCGGATGTGTTGGAAATGAAATGTTTGAGGACAATATGTGGTGAGGTGGTTTGATCAAGTAAGTAATGAAAGGGTAAGAGATGCATGGTAATAAAAAGAGTGTGGGTGAGAGAGCAGAAGAGGGTGTGTTGAAATGGTTCGGTCACATGGAGAGAATGTGTGAGGAAAGATTGACAAAGAGGATATATGTGTCTGACGAGGTGGGAAAGAGGAGAAGCAGAGGCCAAATTAGAGGTGGAAGGATGTAGTGAAAAAGAATTTGAGCAACTGGGGTCTGAACATACAGGAGGGTGAAAGACGTGCAAGGAATAGAGTGAATTGGAACGATGTAGTATACCAAGGTCGACGTGCTGTCAATGGATTGAACTAGGGCATGTGAAGCATCTGGGGTAAACCATAGAAAGGTCTGTGGGGCCTGGATGTGAAAAGGAATCTGTGGTTTCGGTGCATTACACATGACAGCTAGAGACTGAATGTGAACAAATGTGGCCTTTTTGTATTTTCCTGCCACTACCTTGCTGGAGGGGGTGGGGGGAATGTTATGTCATGTGTGGCAGGGTGGTGACGGGAATGGATGAAGGCAGCAAGTGTGGGTATGTACATGTGTATATGTCTGTGTATGTATATGTATGTATACATTGAAATATGTATGTATGTATATGTGCATGTGTGGGGATTTACGTATACACGTGTATGTGGGTGGGTTCGGCCATTCTTCATCTGTTTCCTTGCGCTACCTCGCTGATGTGGGAGAAGGCAATTAAGTATATAATATAAAAAAAAAAAATTAATAAGGAATGAGCTGGAGAAGAGAGTGGATGTGGTGGAAATAAAATGCCAAAGGACAAAACATGGTCTTAGGGGGTTTGATTAAGTAATGAATGGGAAAGAAAGAGATGCGGTAATAAAAAGTGTGTGGTTGAGAAAGCTAATAAAGGTGTACTGAAATGGTTTGAACATTTGGAAAGAATGAGCAAGGAAAGGTCAACAAAGAGGACAGATGTGTCATAAGTGGAGGGAACAAAGAGAATGGGGAACCCAAATTGGAGATGAAAGGATGAAGTGAAAAAGAACTTAAGCAATTGAAGCCCAAACATGCAGAAAGGTGTGCATGGGATAGACTGAACTGGGACAGGGGTAGACGTGCTATCGATGGACTGAAAACTAGGGCATGTGTTGCGTCCAAGGTAAGCCAGGGCTTAGATGGGGATAGGGACCTGTGGTTTCAATGCATTACACATGACAGCTAGAGAATGGATGTAAGCAGATGCAGCCTTATTTCCTCTGTTCCTGGAGCTACCTCACTAACACGGGAAGTGGTGATCAAGAATGAAGAAAAATGCAAACTAAACCAAGTTGCAATTAATATTCAGCAATTAATTCACTCTATAAATGGGTAGAATCTATATACCTCTAAAGTACAAAAGGCCAAATCACTTCTACCCATTACATGCACACCATAAATCATTTGCAATAAAATATTTCATGTAAGATATCTTTAAAGCACTGCAGTCACTGGACATTACATATTCATTTGTTATAGGACTCCCTAGCATACATATGCTCTTTAAGTTGAATTTCTTACCTCAATACCATCTTCACGTGCATCAGGTCCATCATAGGTGTCAATAAAAACTCCCACATCCTTAAAACATCCTAACTTGGTCAATTTTGTTCTTGCCTCATGGATTTTAAGTATCACCTGCAAAATTACAAAGAACTTATTTTGCTAATGTTGTGTAATCCAAAATATTCTTTTTCTGCTGCACATTTAAATTCAAATTTTGTATTACAGGTACACCACAGAATTTCCAGCAACTGATGGTTTGGCACCTCCTTTAGTCCAGACTAAATTACTTGAGAGAACTTGAAAACACCGCAGCCACCGGACTAGTTTACTGGGCAGCCACAGATGGCGCTGTGTGCAGGGTGCGCTTATTTACATTCTTTACACTGCACTTGTTGGTGGTGATACCACAACTCTGAGATTCTTAGCTTACTTTGCTTAAATTCAATCCTAGCTATGGCTTCTAAGACATATGAGAGTGTCAGTTGTGGTGTCAGACATAAACACCAGTCCATATCAATCAAAGTTAAAGTAGAACTGTTGAAAAAAATGGACCGTGGTGTTTCAGAGCATCTACAGTATTGGTTCATCAACTATTTACGATATAAAGAAGCAAAGGGATAGAATACTGAAATTCTATGCAGACAGCGGCAATTCCAAGAAGCAATTGATGATTACAAAAACTACGAAAGATGGTAAGAGTACTGAGCAAGATCGAGTGATGATGGAATGGTTTCGACAGCGTCGGAATGATGGAGAGGCCTTGTCAGGTAGCATGATAATGGACCAAGCTAAGATGTTCCATAAAGAACTTAAATGACAACATGAGCATGACTATAGAGAAGGATGGCTTCAAAGATTCAAGAAGCATCATGGAATTTCCATGAATAAAGTGTGCAAAGAAAAGTGGTCAGCAAACCACTAAGGAGCTGCCCAGTATGTGGACAAATTTGCAAAACTCGTAGCTGATGAGCACCTCAGTCCTGAGCAGGTGTATAATGCAGATGAAACTGCATTATTCTGGTAATGCACACCTAGGAAAACGCTAACAACAGAAGACAAAGAAGACCCCACAGGATTCAAACAATCTAAGGACAGACTTACCATCTTAGGGTGCTCAAAAATCTAATTTTTGTTTAATTTAAATTTCTAGCTGTCCATAGTATACTTTAGACACAAGGGAGATGAACAATTGGTGGGTAAGAAGTGGGTTGATGAATCATTATCAAATGAGCATGGTTGGTCCGGCAAAACGGTTAATCTGGCAATGCTTTGGAACCAATGGTGCCGGAAAATCAGTGGTTTACCTGTATTTATATCCTATTAGCATACAGCAGACACAATGAATCTCTTTCCCAACTACCTTCATCTAGAGATAAGCACAGTGTTAATGAACAATACTGATTCATAGACTGATGCTGTGTAATCCAAAAATATTCTTTTTCTGCAGCATCTAAATTCAAATTTTGTAATATCTATATCCAATTAGCATACAACAGACACATTGAATTCCTAACTTCATTCATCTAGAGTGTTAACAAACAATACTGATTAATAAACATGTGAATATCATGAAGGCCAGCAAACTGAGTGGCCCCAGTTGTTCATAAAAGCAAAATCATGAAACTGAAGCAACTTGCAATCCTGTCACCTGTAATTCTTTTGTCTTTTCATTTTCCATTTCATTCATAATTCTCTCTATATGTATTTCAATTAAGGCCTGGCCTTGATGTGGACTTTTGTTCGTGACTGGAGCCTTCAAAAAAAAAAAAAAAAAAATCTTTACACAGACTTCTAATACCAACCCCATTAACAAAAGCTTCTAGTGGCCTCAGACAAAAGCATCATACCTGCAGCCACTTTTGATATGGGTGGGTGGAATGTAAGAACTTGCTCGAAAACGGTGATAAATTAAGGACAAAGTGTGTAGAATACAAAGCCTTAACATCATGTTAAAAGGATGGGATATATCTATACATGGAAAAGTTCATGATCTTAGAAATAAAAATCATATATAAAAGCTAGTAAATGTGCTACTCCGAAATGAAGTGAATAATAACAGAAGAGGCACTTGTATGAAATGAGAGCATGCTGAACAAGGCTGGGAGAATGCAAGAATATAAAGGTGTATTTTGTAAAAGATGGAGAAAATACTTAAAGGATCTAATTGGAAATGAAAAAGAAAGGAAAGTGTCTACTTATGTAATTGGAAAAGAGATATGAAGAAAGTAATTGGAGAGGGAAATATTGCAAGGAGTAAATAAAAACCTCTTACAAAATGGTGTACATGGAATAAAACAGATGACGAGTGGAAGTGAAACTGCTATGAAGTGAATCTGGAAAGTGTGTATGGAAGCACTGAAAAGTATTCAGGTGCCTGATGGTTGGAAAATAGCAGTAACTATCCAGCTGCTTAAAGGAAAAAGAAATATGAGAGCATACAGAACCTATCTGAGAGAATGCATGACTATGAAGGTGTATTTTGTAAAAGATAGAAAAAAATACTTATAAAGAACTGATTGGAGATGAAGAGGAAAAAGAAGAGTCTACTGGTGCAATGCAAAGAGGTATGAATAAAGAGAAATAGGCAATAGTATAGGATGATATTACAAAAAACTTATAGAATGATATACATGGAGTGGAAAGAGATAAAGAGTGGAAGTGAAACTACTATGAAGTGAATCTGGAGAGCATGTATGGAAGCACAGAAAAGTGATCAGGTGCCTGATGGTTGAACAATGGCTGACACTGTCTAGTTGTTTAAAGAAAAAAGGATTAATAGATAGAGTGAGATTTACTAAGTAAAGAATCTTTTTAATATAGATGGCAATGTGTATGGTAGTATAATGACTGACCATGTGAAAAGGTTTACTGAAAGCTTTGCTGAGGAGGAACATGGCAAGTTCAGAAAGAAAGAGGGTCTTTAGACCAGATTTCTGCCCTTAGAAAAATAGAGGAGAAAATTCTATAACCAGAGAAGATTTTTTTTTTTTTTTTTTATACTTTGTCGCTGTCTCCCGCGTTTGCGAGGTAGCGCAAGGAAACAGACGAAAGAAATGGCCCAACCCCCCCCATACACATGTATATACATACGTCCACACACGCAAATATACATACCTACACAGCTTTCCATGGTTTACCCCAGACGCTTCACATGCCTTGATTCAATCCACTGACAGCACGTCAGCCCCGGTATACCACATCGCTCCAATTCACTCTGTTCCTTGCCCTCCTTTCACCCTCCTGCATGTTCAGGCCCCGATCACACAAAATCTTTTTCACTCCATCTTTCCACCTCCAATTTGGTCTCCCTCTTCTCCTTGTTCCCTCCACCTCCGACACATATATCCTCTTGGTCAATCTTTCCTCACTCATCCTCTCCATGTGCCCAAACCACTTCAAAACACCCTCTTCTGCTCTCTCAACCACGCTCTTTTTATTTCCACACATCTCTCTTACCCTTACGTTACTCACTCGATCAAACCACCTCACACCACACATTGTCCTCAAACATCTCATTTCCAGCTCATCCATCCTCCTGCGCACAACTCTATCCATAGCCCACGCCTCGCAGCCCACGCCTCGCAACCATACAACATTGTTGGAACCACTATTCCTTCAAACATACCCATTTTTGCTTTCCGAGATAATGTCCTCGACTTCCACACATTCTTCAAGGCCCCCAGAATTTTCGCCCCCTCCCCCACCCTATGATCCACTTCCGCTTCCATGGTTCCATCCGCTGCCAGATCCACTCCCAGATATCTAAAACACTTCACTTCCTCCAGTTTTTCTCCATTCAAACTCACCTCCCAATTGACTTGACCCTCAACCCTACTGTACCTAATAACCTTGCTCTTATTCACATTTACTCTTAACTTTCTTCTTCCACACACTTTACCAAACTCAGTCACCAGCTTCTGCAGTTTCTCACATGAATCAGCCACCAGCGCTGTGTCATCAGCGAACAACAACTGACTCACTTACCAAGCTCTCTCATCCCCAATAGACTTCATACTTGCCCCTCTTTCCAAAACTCTTGCATTTACCTCCCTAACAACCCCATCCATAAACAAATTAAACAACCATGGAGACATCACACACCCCTGCCGCAAACCTACATTCACTGAGAACCAATCACTTTCCTCTCTTCCTACACGTACACATGCCTTACATCCTCGATAAAAACTTTTCACTGCTTCTAACAACTTTCCTCCCATACCATATATTCTTAATACCTTCCACAGAGCATCTCTATCAACTCTATCATATGCCTTCTCCAGATCCATAAATGCTACATACAAATCCATTTGCTTTTCTAAGTATTTCTCACATACATTCTTCAAAGCAAACACCTGATCCACACATCCTCTACCACTTCTGAAACCACACTGCTCTTCCCCAATCTGATGCTCTGTACATGCCTTCACCCTCTCAATCAATACCCTCCCATATAATTTACCAGGAATACTCAACAAACTTATACCTCTGTAATTTGAGCACTCACTCTTATCCCCTTTGCCTTTGTACAATGGCACTATGCACGCATTCCGCCAGTCCTCAGGCACCTCACCATGAGTCATACATACATTAAATAACCTTACCAACCAGTCAACAATACAGTCACCCCCTTTTTTAATAAATTCCACTGCAATACCATCCAAACCTGCTGCCTTGCCGGCTTTCATCTTCCGCAAAGCTTTCACTACCTCTTCTCTGTTTACCAAATCATTTTCCCTAACCCTCTCACTTTGCACACCACCTCGACCAAAACACCCTATATCTGCCACTCTATCATCAAACACATTCAACAAACCTTCGAAATACTCACTCCATCTCCTTCTCACATCACCACTACTTGTTATCACCTCCCCATTTGCGCCCTTCACTGAAGTTCCCATTTGCTCCCTTGTCTTACGCACTTTATTTACCTCCTTCCAGAACATCTTTTTATTCTCCCTAAAATTTAATGATACTCTCTCACCCCAACTCTCATTTGCCCTTTTTTTCACCTCTTGCACCTTTCTCTTGACCTCCTGTCTCTTTCTTTTATACATCTCCCACTCAATTGCATTTTTTCCCTGCAAAAATCGTCCAAATGCCTCTCTCTTCTCTTTCACTAATACTCTTACTTCTTCATCCCACCACTCACTACCCTTTCTAATCAACTCACCTCCCACTCTTCTCATGCCACAAGCATCTTTTGTGCAATCCATCACTGATTCCCTAAATACATCCCATTCCTCCCCCACTCCCCTTACTTCCATTGTTCTCACCTTTTTCCATTCTGTACTCAGTCTCTCCTGGTACTTCCTCACACAGGTCTCCTTCTCAAGCTCACTTACTCTCACCACGCTCTTCACCCCAACATTCACTCTTCTTTTCTGAAAACCCATACAAATCTTCACCTTAGCCTCCACAAGATAATGATCAGACATCCCTCCAGTTGCACCTCTCAGCACATTAACATCCAAAAGTCTCTCTTTCGCACGCCTGTCAATTAACACGTAATCCAATAACGCTCTCTGGCCATCTCTCCTACTTACATAAGTATACTTATGTATATCTCGCTTTTTAAACCAGGTATTCCCAATCATCAGTCCTTTTTCAGCACATAAATCTACAAGCTCTTCACCATTTCCATTTACAACACTGAACACCCCATGTATACCAATTATTCCCTCAACTGCCACATTACTCACCTTTGCATTCAAATCACCCATCACTATAACCCGGTCTCGTGCATCAAAACCACTAACACACTCATTCAGCTGCTCCCAAAACACTTGCCTCTCTTGATCTTTCTTCTCATGCCCAGGTGCATAAGCACCAATAATCATCACCCACCTCTCTCCATCAACTTTCAGTTTTACCCATATTAATCGAGAATTTACTTTCTTACACTCTATCACATACTCCCACAACTCCTGTTTCAGGAGTATTGCTACTCCTTCCCTTGCTCTTGTCCTCTCACTAACCCCTGACTTTACTCCCCAGACATTCCCAAACCACTCTTCCCCTTTACCCTTGAGTTTCGTTTCACTCAGAGCCAAAACATCCAGGTTCCTTTCCTCAAACATACTACCTATCTCTCCTTTTTTCACATCTTGGTTACATCCACACACATTTAGGCACCCCACTCTGAGCCTTCAAGGAGGATGAGCACTCCCCACGTGACTCCTTCTTCTGTTTCCCATTTTTTTTGAAAGTTAATACAAGGAGGGGAGGATTTCTGGCCCCCCGCTCCCGTCCCCTCTAGTCGCTTTCTACGACACGCGAGGAATACATGGGAAGTATTCTTTCACCCCTATCCCCAGGGATAATATACATATATACATACATATACACACACACACACATACACATACATACGCACATATACACACACACACATACATATATATACATATGAAAAATGTAAGAAACAATTTAGAAAACTGAAACTTCTAGCTTGAAATGAATGAAAAAAAATGAATGTCACATAATGGTTCAACCTCTGGCTATGGAAAAAAGGAAATGTATAATTTATTTACACAAACGTCAATATCAGTTCTCATCAATTTAACCCCTGTATCAATAGGCTTCAATGTCTAAGCTACATTTTTCTCCAATTTCACTATTTTCCATCACATTTTCAATTGTGTCTGAAGGTTCTACTTCAAGAGTGATTGTTTTTCCAGTAAGGGTCTTCACATCTTGGTTACATCCACACACATTTAGGCACCCCACTCTGAGCCTTCGAGGAGGATGCTTTACCAGAGAAGATGTGTGCATAATTTATGGATTTGGAAAACAGCAGACTTCAAAAAGGGACTTCAAATGTTTTAACTTCACACACTGCACCCAGAAGACTACTGTATGCTGCTTTGAGAAAGTGTGAGTGCGAGTGTTGTCTGAAATAAATATGGAAGTGCATGATAAATATGGAAGTGTATGATAATTCTGCTAGTAAAGAAGATAATGCTAATGCCCAGTCCACCCCATCCCACTCATGCAGCATCTAAAGACCTCATCACCATATGTTAGCACAATGCTGTTTTTTTCAGTAGGTATTATATGTGTAGAGTATAATCCATCCACAAAAATTCACTGGGAAAATTTTTTCTATGAATGCAACAACCTCTAAAACATGGGTCTCAATGGTTCAACTTGAAATGGATTCAACTTGCAATAGGCTTTATTGGAACAAAACCCCCATAATGCAAAACCCCATAATAAGCCAAAATCTTCCTATACCCATCCCTCCCCTAACAGGCAGTGACCTCTAATTCCACATGCTCCTCAGTTCATCTAGAACCTTAGCAACCTTAACCACCCTCTGGCTTACTTTAGCTACCAATGTTCTCCCCATTTAAACTCACACTCCAATCAACTTGGCTCTCTCCCCTTCTGCTCTTAATAACCTCGCTTTTTTCACATTAACTGCCAACTTTCTCCTCTCATGCTATCTCCTAAACTTAGACACCACCTTCTGTAGTATCTCATTTGAGTCTGCTACCAGAACCATGTCAACAGGAAACAACAACTCACCACACAGACCCCCCTCCCACCAACAGACTGCAAACCCACACCTCATCATCCTATCTGTACGCAAATTAAACAG
Source organism: Panulirus ornatus (assembly GCF_036320965.1). Lineage (NCBI taxonomy): Eukaryota > Metazoa > Arthropoda > Malacostraca > Decapoda > Palinuridae > Panulirus > Panulirus ornatus. Next base: position 23,721,234 of record NC_092244.1, on the reverse strand, counting down.
CCATATTCAGCCAAAACCACTTACCCTCCTTTGTTCCTACTCACACACACATCACTCTCCTCACAGAAATACTTCACTGCTGATAGCAGATATCCTTCCACACCATATATTTGTAACATCTTCCAAAATGCGTCCCTGCAAAACCTATGATAAGTCTATCTATTCATTCATTTATAATCCATAATCGCTGTTTCCTGCATCAGTGAGGTAGCGCCAGGAAAAAGACAAAGAATGGCCCATCCACTAATATGCATATATATATCCATAGATGCCAATACACACACATATAGATACATATATATAACCCTGGGGATAAGAGAGAAAGAAGGCTTCCTACGCATTCCCCACTAAAGGAGACTAAAGGAGACAGGCGCTGGGGGCTAGAAACCCTCCCCTCCATGTATTTTAAATTACTAAAAGGGGAAACAGAAGAAGTCATGCGTGGAGTGCTCATCCTCCTCAAAGGCTCAGATTGGGGTGTCAAAATGTGTGTGGATGTAACCAAGATGAGAAAAAAGGAGATAGGTAGTATGTTTGAGGTAAGGAACCTGGACATTTTTGCTTTGAGTGAAACGAAGCTCAAGGGTAAAGGGGAAGAATGGTTCGGGAATATTTTGGTAGTAGAGTCAGGGGTTGGTGAGAGGACAAGAGCAAAGGAAGGAGTAGCACTACGCCTGAAACAGGAGCTGTAGGAGTATGTGGTAGAGTGTAAAAAGTAAACGCTTGATTGACATGGGTAAAACTGAAAGTGGATCGAGAGAGATGGGTGATTATTGGTGCCTATGCACCTAGTCATGAGAAGAAAAATTATGAGCGACAAGTATTTTGGGAGCAGCTGAGTGAGTGTGTTAGCAGTTTTGATGCATGAGACCAGGTTATAGTGATGGGTGATTTGAATGCAAAGGTGAGTAATATGGCAGTTGAGGGAATAATTGGTGTATATGGAGTGTTCACTGTTGTAAATGGAAATGGTGAAGATCTTGTAGATTTGTGTGCTGAAAAAGGAGAGGTGATGGGAATATGTGGTTTAAAAAGAGAAATATGAATAAGTATAAGTACATAAGTAGGAGAGATGGCCAGACAGCATCATTGGATTACTTGTCAATTGATAGGCACGTGAAAGAGAGACGTTTCAATGTCAATGTACTGAGAGGTGCAACTGGAGGGATGTCTGATCATTATCTTGTGGAGGAGAAGGTAAAGATTTGCAGACCATCTTCTGAAAATAAGAAAGAATGTTGGGTGAACAGAGTGGAGAGAGTAAGTGAGCTTGGGAAGGAGACTTATATGGGGAAGTACCAGGAGAGACTGAGTGTAGAATGGAAAAAGGTGAGACCAAAAAACAAAAGGGGGGTGGGGGAGGAATGGGATGTATTTAGGGAAGCAAAGTTGGCTTGAGCAAAATATGCTTGTAGCATGAGAAGCATGGGAGGTGGGCAGATTAGAAAGGTGAGTGAGTGGTGGGATGAAGAAGTAAGATTATCAGTGAAAGAGAAGAAAGAGGCATTTAGACGATTTTTGCAGGGAAATAGTGCAAATAACTGGGAAATGTATAAAAGAATGAAGCAGGAGGTAAAGATAAAGGTGCAAGAGGAGAAAAAGAGGGCAAATCAGAGTTGGGGTGAGAGAGTATCATTAAATTTTAGGGAGAATAAAAAGATGCTTTGGAAGGAGGTATATAAAGTGCGTAAGACAAGAGAACAAATGGGAACATCGGTGAAGGGAGCTAATGGGTGAGTATTTTGAAGGATTGTTAAATGTGTTACATGATAGAGTGGCAGATATAGGGTGTTTTGCTCGAGGTGGTGTGCGAACTGATAGGGTTAGGGAGGAAGATTTGGTAAACAGAAAAGAGGTAGTGAAAGCTTTGCGGAAGATGAAAGCTGGCGAGGCGGAGGGCTTAGAGGGTACTGCAGTGGAATTTACTGAAAAAGGGGTTGACTGTTTTGTTGACTGGTTGGTAATGTATATATAGCTCATGGTGAAGTGCCTAAGGATTGGCGGAATGCATGCATAGTGCCATTGTACAAAGGCTAAAAGGATAAAAGTGAGTGTTCAAATTACAGAGTATAAGTTTGTTGAGTATTCCTGGGAAATTATATCACGAGGGTATTGATTGAGAGGGTGAAGGCATGTACAGAGTATCAGATTGGGGAAGAGCAGTGTAGTTTCATAAGTCATAGAGGATGTGTGGATCACGTGTTTGCTTTGAAGAATGTGTATGAGAAATACTTAGAAAAACAAATTGATTTGTATGTAGCATTTATAGATCTGGAGAAGGCATATGATAAGAGTTGATAGAAGTGCTCTGTGGAAGGTATTAAGAATATATGGTGTGGGAGGTAAGTTCCTAAAAGCAGTGAAAAGTTTTTATCGTTGATGTGAGACGTGTACGAGAAGGAAGAGAGGAAAGTGATTGGTTCTCAGTGAATGTCGGTTTGCAGCAGGGGTGCGTGATGTCTCCATGGCTGTTTAATTTGTTTATGGATGGAGTTTGTTAGGGAGGTGAATGCAAGAGTTTAGGAGAGAGGTACAAGTATGCAGTCTGTTGTCGATGAGAGGGCTTGGGAATTGTGTCAGTTGTTGTTCATTGATGATACAGCACTGGTGGATGATTCGGGTGAGAAACTGCAGAAGCTGGTGACTGAGTTTGGTAAAGAGTGTGAAAGAAGAAAGCTGAGAGTAAATGAGAATCAGAGCAAGGTTATTGGGTAAAGTAGGGTTGAGGGACAAGTCAACTGAGAGATAAGTTTCAGTGGAAAAAAACTGGAGGAAGTGAAATGCTTTAGATATCTGGGAGCGGATTTCGTGGCAGATGGAACCATGGAAGCGGAAATGAGTAACAGGGTGGGAGAGGGGGTGAGGGTTCTGGGAACATTGAAAAATGTGTGGAAGGCGAGAACATTATCTCGGAAAGCAAAAATGGGAATGTTTGAAGGAATAGTGGTTCCAACAATGTTTTATGGTTGCGAGGCATGGGCTATAGATATGGTTGTGCAGAGGAGGGTGAATGTGTTGGAAATGAGATGTTTGAGGACAATATGAGTGTGAGGTGGTTTTAAGTAAGGACTGAAAGGGTAAGAGAAAAGTGTGGTAATAAAAAGAGTGGGTGAGAGAGCAGAAGAGGATGTATTAAAATGGTTTGGTCATATGGAGAGAATGAGTGAGGAAAGACCGAAAAGAGGACATATGTGTCAGAGGTAGAGAGAATGAAAAAAAGAGGGAATAAATTTGAGGTGGAAGGATGGAGTGAAAAAAATTTTGAGCAATCGGGGCCTAAACATGCAGGAGGGTGAAAGGCATGCAAGGAATAGAGTGAATTGGAACAATGTGTTATACTGGGGTCGAGCTGCTGTTAATGGTTTGAACCAGGGCATGTGAAGTGTCTAGGGTAAACCATGGAAAATTTTGTGGGGCCTGGATGTGGATGTGGAGACAAGGGAGCAAATGGGAACATCAGTGAAGGGGGCTAATGGGGAGGTGATAACAATTAGTGGTGATGTGAGAAGGAGATGGAGTGAGTATTTTGAAGGTTTGTTGAATGTGTTTGATGATAGAGTGGCATATTTAGGGTGTTTTGCTCCAGGTGGTGTGCAAAGTGAGAGGGTTAGGGAAAATGATTTGGTAAACAGAGAAGAGGTAGTAAAAGCTTTGCGAAAGATGAAAGCCGGCAAGGCAGCAGGTTTGGATGGTATTGCAGTGGAATTTATTAAAAAAGGGGGTGACTGTATTGTTGACTGGTTGGTAAGGTTATTTAATGTATGTATGATTCATGGTGAGGTGCCTGAGGATTGGCGGAATGCCACTGTACAAAGGCAAAGTGGATAAGAGTGAATGCTCAAATTACAGAGGGATAAGTTTGTTCAGTATTCATGGTAAATTATATGGAAGGGTATTGATTGAGGGAGTGAAGGCATGCACAGAGCATCAGATTAGGGAAGAGCAGTGTGGTTTCAGAAGTGGTAGAGGATGTGTGGATCAGGTGTTTGCTTTGAAGAATGTATGTGAGAAATACTTAGAAAAGCAAATGGATTTGTATGTAGCATTTATGGATATGAAGAAGGCATATCATAGATAGAGTTGATAGAGATGCTCTGTGGAAGGTATTAAGAATATATGGTGTGGGAGGCAAGTTGTTAAAAGCAGTGAAAAGTTTTTATCGAGGATGTAAGGCATTTGTACGTGTAGGAAGAGAGGAAAGTGATTGGTTCTCAGTGAATTTAGGTTTGCGGCAGGTGTGTGTGATGCCTCCATGGTTGTTTAATTTGTTTATGGATGGGGTTGTTAGGGAGGTGAATGCAAGAGTTTTGGAAAGAGGGGCAAGTATGAAGTCTGTTGGGGATGAGAGCTTGGGAAGTGAGTCAGTTGTTGTTTACTGACGATACAGCGCTGGTGGCTGATTCTTGTCAGAAACTGCAGAAGCTGGAGACTGAGTTTGGTAAAGTGTGTGAAAGAAGAAAGTTAAGAGTAAATGTGAATAAGAGTAAGGTTATTAGGTACAGTAGGGTTGAGGGTCAAGTCAATTGGGAGGTAAGTTTGAATGGAGAAAAACTGGAGGAAGTAAAGTGTTTTAGATATCTGGGAGTGGATCTGGCAGCGGATGGAACCATGGAAGCGGAAGTGAATCACAGGGTGGGGGAGGGGGCGAAAATCCTGAGAGCCTTGAAGAATGTGTGGAAGCTGAGAACATTATCTCGGCAAGCAAAAATGGGTATGTTTGAAGGAATAGTAGTTCCAACAATGTTGTATGGTTGCGAGGCGTGGGCTATGGATAGAGTTGTGCGCAGGAGGGTGGATGTGCTGGAAATGAGATGTTTGAGGACAATATGTGGTGTGAGGTGATTTGATTGAGTAAGTTATGTGAGGGTAAGAGAGATGTGTGGAAATAAAAAGAGTATGGTTGAGAGAGCAGAAGAGGGTGTTTTGAAATGGTTTGGGCACATGGAGAGAATGAGTGAGGATAGATTGACCAAGAGGATATATGTGTCGGAGGTGGAGGGAATGAGAAGTGGGAGACCAAATTAAATGTGGAAAGATGGAGTGAAAAAGATTTTGAGTGATCGGGGCCTGAACATGCAGGAGGGTGAAAGGCGGGCAAAGAATAGAATGAACTGGATCGATGTGGTATACCAGGGTCGACGTGCTGTGGATGGATTGGATCGGGGCATGTGAAGCGTCTGGGGTAAACCATGGAAAGTTCTGTGGGGCCTGGATGGGGAAAGGGAGCTGTGGTTTCGGGCATTATTGCATGACAGCTGGAGACTGAGTGTGAGCGAATGGGACCTTTGTTGTCTTTCCTAGCACTACCTCGCACACATGACGGGGAGGGGGATGTTATTCCATGTGTGGCGAGGTGGCGATGGGAATGAATGAAGGCAGACAGTGTGAATTGTGTGCATGTGTGTATATGTATGTGTCTGTGTGTATATATATGTGTACACTGAGATGTATGGGTGTGTATATTTGGGTGTGTGGACGTGTATGGATGTGCATGTGTATGAGGGTGGGTTGGGCCATTTCTTTCGTCTGTTTCTTTGCACTACCTCGCAAATGCGGGAGACAGCGACAAAGCTAAGAAAAAAAAATATATATATATATCATCCCTGGGGATGGGGGAGAAAGAACACTTCCCACTTATTCCCTGCGTGTTGTAGAAGGCAACTAAAAGGGAAGGGAGCTGGGGAGTTGGAAATCCTCCCCTCTCGATTATTTTTTTTTTTTTCAATTTTCCAAAAGAAGGAACAGAGAAGGGGGCCAGGTGAGGATATTCCCTCAAAGGCCCAGTCCTCTGTTCTTAACGCTACCTCGCTCTTCCAGGAAATGGCGAATAGTATGAAAGAAAGAAAAGAAATATATATATATATATATATATATATATATATATATATATATATATATATATATATATATATATATATATTTCCCTGGGGATAGGGGAGAAAGAATACTTCTCACGTATTCCCTGCGTGTCGTAGAAGGCGACTAAAAGGGAAGGGAGCAGGGGGGGCTGGAAATCCTCCCCTCTCGTTTCTAATTTACCAAAAGAAGGAACAGAGAAGGGGCTAAGTGAGGATATTCCCTCAAAGGCTCAGTCCTCTGTTCTTAACGCTACCTCGCTAACGCGGGAAATGGCGAATCGTGTGAAAAAAAAAAATATATATATACATATATATATATATATATATATATATATATATATATATATATATATATATATATATATATATATATCTTTCTTTCTTTCATTCTATTCACCATTGTATTTTGTATTTTAACTTTCTAAAAGAGGAAACAGAAGGAGTCACGCGGGGAGTGCTCATCCTCCTTGAAGGCTCAGGCTGGGGTGTCTAAATGTGTGTGGATGTAACCAAGATGAGAAAAAAGGAGAGACAGGTAATATGTTTGAGGAATGGAACCTGGATGTTTTAGCTCTGAGTGAAACGAAGCTCAAGGGTATAGGGGAAGAGTGGTTTGGGAATGTCTTGGGAGTAAAGTCAGGGGTTAGTGAGAGGACAAGAGCAAGGGAAGGAGTAGCACTACTCCTGAAACAGGAGTTGTGGGAGCATGTGTTTGAATGCAAGAAAGTAAATTCTAGATTGATATGGGTAAAAATGAAAGTTGATGGAGACAGATGGGTGATTATTGGTGCATTTGCACCTGGGCATGAGAAGAAAGATCATGAGAGGCAAGTGTTTTGGGAGCAGCTAAATGAGTGTGTTAGTGGTTTTGATGCACAAGACTGGGTCATAGTGATGGGTGATTTGAATGCAAAGGTGAGTAATGTGGAAGTTGAGGGAATAATTGGTATACATGGGGTGTTCAGTGTTGTAAATGGAAATGGTGAAGAGCTTGTAGATTTATTTACTAAAAAAGGACTGGTGATTGGGAATACCTGGTTTAAAAAGCGAGATATACATAAGTATACATAAGTAAGAAGGAGAGATAGCCAGAGAGCATTATTGGATTACGTGATAATTGATAAGCGCGCGAAAGAGAGACTTTTGGATGTTAATGTGCTAAGAGGTGCAACTGGAGGGATGTCTAATCATTATCTTGTGGAGGCGAAGGTGAAGATTTGTAGGAGTTTTCAGAAAAGAAGAAAGAATGTTAGGGTGAAGAGAGTGATGAGAGTTAGTGAGCTTGGGAAGGAGGCTTGTGTGAGGAAGTACCAGGAGTGACTGAGTTCAAAATGAAAAAAAGGTGAGAACAAAGGAGGTAAGGGGAGTGGGGAGTAATGGGATGTATTTAGGGAAGCAGTGATGGCTTGCGCAAAAGATGCTTGTGGGATGAGAAGCGTGGGAGGTAGGTTGATTAGAAAGGGTAGTGAGTGGTGGGATGATGAGGTAAGATTATTAGTGAAAGAGATAGAGAAGCATTTGGACAATTTTTGAAGGGAAATAATGCAAATGACTGGGAGATGTATAAAAGAAAGAGGCAGGAGGTCAAGAGAAAGGTGCAAGACGTGAAAAAGAGGGCAAATGAGAGTTGGGGTGAGAGAGTATCATTAAATTTTACGGAGAATAAAAAGATGTTTTGGAAGGAGGTAAATAGAGTGCATAAGACAAGGGAGCAAATGGAAACTTCAGTGAAGGGGGCTAATGGGGAGGTGATAACAAGTAGTGGTGATGTGAGAAGGAGATGGAGCAAGTATTTTGAAGGTTTGTTGAATGTGTTTGATGACAGAGTGGCTGATATAGGGTGTTTTGGTCGAGGTGGTGTGCAAAATGAGAGGGTTAGGGAAAATGATTTGGTAAATAGAGAAGAGGTAGTAAAAGCTTTGCGGAAGATGAAAGCCGGTAAGGCAGCAGGTTTGGATGGTATTGCAGTGGAATTTAATAAAAAAGGGGGTGATTGAATTGTTGACTGGTTGGTAAGGTTATTTAATGTATGCATGATTCATGGTGAGGTGCCTGAGGATTGGCGGAATGCGTGCATAGTGCCATTGGACAAAGGCGAAGGGGATAAAAGTGAGTGCTCATATTACAGAGGTATAAGTTTGTTGAGTATTCCTGGTAAATTATATGGGAGGGTATAGATTGAGAGGGTGAAGGCATGTACAGAGCATCAGACTGGGGAAGAGCAGTGTGGTTTCAGAAGTGGTAGAGGATGTGTGGATTAAGTGTTTGCTTTGAGGAATGTACGTGAGAAATACTTAGAAAAGCAAATGGATTTGTATGTAGCATTTATGGATCTGAAGAAGGCATATGATAGAGTTGATAGAGATGCTCTGTGGAAGGTATTAAGAATATATGGTGTGGGAAGCAAGTTGTTACAAGCAGTGAAAAGTTTTTATCGAGGATGTAAGGCATGTGTACGTGTAGGAAGAGAGGAAAGTGATTGGTTCTCAGCGAATGTAGGTTTGCGGCAGGAGTGTGTGATGTCTCCATGGTTGTTTAATTTGTTTATGGATGGAGTTGTTAGGGAGGTGAATACAAGAGTTTTGGATAGAGGGGCAAGTCTGCAGTCTGTTGTGGATGAGAGAGCTTGGGAAGTGAGTCACTTGTTGTTCGCTGATAATACAGTGCTGGTGGCTGATTCATGTGAGAAACTGCAGAAGATGGTGACTGAGTTTGGTAAAGTGTGTGAAAGAAGAAAGTTAAGAGTAAATGTGAATAAGAGCAAGGTTATTAGGTACAGTAGGATTGAGGGTCAAGTCAATTGGGAGGTAAGTTTGCATGGAGAAAAACTGGAGGAAGTAAAGTGTTTTACATATCTGGGAGTGGATCTGGCAGTGGATGGAACCATGGAAGCGGAAGTGAATCATAGGGTGGGGGAGGGGGCAAAAGTTCTGGAAGCCTTGAAGAATGGTTGGAAGTCGAGAACATTATCTCCAAAAGCAAAAATGGGTATGTTTGAAGGAATAGTGGTTCCAATAATGATGTATGGTTGCGAGGCGTGGGCTATGGATAGAGTTGTGCGCAGGAGGTTGGATGTGCTGGAAATGAGATGTTTGAGGACAATATGTGGTGTGAGGTGGTTTGATCGAGTAAGTAATGTAAGGGTAAGAGAGATGTGTGGAAATAAAAAGAGTGTGGTTGAGAGAGCAGAAGAGGGTGTTTTGAAATTGTTTGGTCACATGGAGAGAATGAGTGAGGAAAGATTGACCAAGAGGATATATGTGTCAGAAATGGAGGGAACTAGAAGTGGGAGACCAAATTGGAGGTGGAAACATGGAGTGAAAAAGATTTTGAGTGATCAGGGCCTAAACATGCAGGAGGGTGAAAGGCGTGCAAGGAATAGAGTGAATTGGAATGATGTGGGATACTGGGGTTAACGTGTTGTCAATGAATTGAACCAGGGCATGTGAAGAGTCTGGGGTAAACAATGGAAAGTTCTGTAGGGCCTGGATGTGGAAAGGGAGCTGTGGTTTTGGTGCAATATTACATGACAGCTAGAGACTGAGTGTGAACAAATGGGGCCTTTGTTCTCTTTTCCTAGCGCTACCTCGCACATATGAGGGGAGAGGGGGTTGTTATTCCATGTGTGGCGGGGTGGCAATGGGAATAAATAAAGGCAGACAATATGAATTGTGTACATGTGTATATGTGTATATGTCTGTGTGTATATATATGTTTATATTGAGATGTATAGGTATGTATATTTGCGTGTGTGGACGTGTATGTATATACATGTGTATGTGGGTGGGTTGGGCCATTATTTCGTTTGTTTCCTTGCGCTACCTCGCTAACGCGGGAGACAGCGACAAAACAAAATAAAATAAATAAATAAAAAATATATATATATCCCTGGGGATAGGGGAGAGAGAGAATACTTCCCACGCATTCCTCACGTGTTGTAGAAGGCGGCTAAAGGGGACGGGAGCCGGGGGTTCACAAACTCTCCCCTCGTATTTTAACTTTCTAAAAGGGGAAACAGAAGAAGGAGTCACGCGGGCAGTGCTCATACTCCTCGAAGACTCAGATTGGGGTGTCTAAATGTGTGAGGATGTAACCAAGATGAGAAAAAAGAAGAGATAGGTAGTATGTTTGAGGAAAGGAACCTGGATGTTTTAGCTCTGAGTGAAACGAAGCTAAAGGGTAAAGGGGAAGAGTGGTTTGGGAATGTCTTAGGAGTAAAGTCAGGGGTTAGTGAGAGGACAAGAGCAAGGGAAGGAGTAGCACTACTCCTGAATCAGGAGTTGTGGGAGTATGTGATAGAGTGTAAGAAAGTAAATTCTAGATTGATATGGGTAAAACTAAAAGTTGATGGAGAGAGATGGGTGATTATTGGTGCATATGCACCTGGGCATGAGAAGAAAGATCACGAGAGGCAAGTGTTTTGGGAGCAGCTAAATGGGTGTGTTAGTGGTTTTGACGAACAAGACCGGGTTATAGTGATGGGTGATTTGAATGCAAAGGTGAGTAATGTGGCAGTTGAGGGAATAATTGGTATACATGGGATGTTCAGTGTTGTAAATGGAAATGGTGAAGAGCTTGTAGATTTATGTGCTGAAAAAGGACTGGTGATTGGGAATACCTGGTTTAAAAAGCGAGATATACATAAGTTTACGTATGTAAGTAGGAGAGACAGCCAGAGAGCGTTATTGGATTACGTGTTAATTGATAGACGCATGAAAGAGAGACTTTTGGATGTTAATGTGCTGAGAGGTGCAACTGGAGGGATGTCTGATCATTATCTTGTGGAGGCGAAGGTGAAAATTTGTAGGGGTTTTCAGAAAAGAAGAGAGAATGTTGGGGTGAAGAGAGTGGTGAGAGTAAGTGAGCTTGGGAAGGAGCCTTGTGTGAGGAAGTACCAGGAGAGACTGAGTACAGAATGGAAAAAGGTGAGAGAGGTAAGGGGAGTGGGGGTGGAATGGGATGTATTTAGGGAAGCAGTGGTGGCTTGCGCAAAAGATGCTTGTGGCATGAGAAGAATGGGAGGTGGGTTGATTACAAAGGGTAGTGAGTGGTGAGATGAAGAAGTAAGATTATTAGTGAAAGAGAAGAGAGAGGCATTTGGACGATTTTTGCTGGGAAAAAATGCAAATGAGTGGGAGATGTATAAAAGAAAGAGGCAGGAGGTCAAGAGAAAGGTGCAAGACGTGAAAAAGAGGGCAAATGAGAGTTGGGGTGAGAGAGTATCATTAAATTTTGGGGAGAATAAAAATGGATTTGTATGTAGCATTTATGGATCTGGAGAAGGCATATGATAGAGTTGATAGAGATGCTCTGTGGAAGGTATTAAGAATATATGGTGTGGGAGGCAAGTTGTTAGAAGCAGTGAAAAGTTTTTATCGAGGATGTAAGGCATGTGTACGTGTAGGAAGAGAGGAAAGTGATTGGTTCTCAGTGAATGTAGGTTTGCGGCAGGGGTGTGTGATGTCTCCATGGTTGTTTAATTTGTTTATGGATGGGGTTGTTAGGGAGGTAAATGCAAGAGTCCTGGAAAGAGGGGCAAGTATGAAGTCTGTTGGGGATGAGAGAGCCTGGGTAGTGAGTCAGTTGTTGTTCGCTGATGATACAGCGCTGGTGGCTGATTCATGTGAGAAACTGCAGAAGCTGGTGACTGAGTTTGGTAAAGTGTGTGGAAGAAGAAAGTTAAGAGTAAATGTGAATAAGAGCAAGGTTATTAGGTACAGTAGGGGTGAGGGTCAAGTCAATTGGGAGGTAAGTTTGAATGGAGAAAAACTGGAGGAAGTGAAGTGTTTTAGATATCTGGGAGTGGATCTGTCAGCGGATGGAACCATGGAAGCGGAAGTGGATCATAGGGTGGGGGAGGGGGCGAAAATTTTGGGAGCCTTGAAAAATGTGTGGAAGTCGAGAACATTATCTCGGAAAGCAAAAATGGGTATGTTTGAAGGAATAGTGGTTCCAACAATGTTGTATGGTTGCGAGGCGTGGGCTATGGATAGAGTTGTGCGCAGGAGGATGGATGTGCTGGAAATGAGATGTTTGAGGACAATGTGTGGTGTGAGGTGGTTTGATCGAGTAAGTAACGTAAGGGTAAGAGAGATGTGTGGAAATAAAAAGAGCGTGGTTGAGAGAGCAGAAGAGGGTGCTTTGAAATGGTTTGGGCACATGGAGAGAATGAGTGAGGAAAGATTGACCAAGAGGATATATGTGTCGGAGGTGGAGGGAACGAGGAGAAGAGGGAGACCAAATTGGAGGTGGAAAGATGGAGTGAAAAAGATTTTGTGTGATCGGGGCCTGAACATGCAGGAGGGTGTAAGGAGGGCAAGGAATAGAGTGAATTGGAGCGATGTGGTATACAGGGGTTGACGTGCTGTCAGTGGAGTGAATCAAGGCATGTGAGGCGTCTGGGGTGGACCATGGAAAGCTGTGTAGGTATGTATACACGTGTGTGGACATGTGTATGTACATGTGTATGGGGGGGGGGTTGGGCCATTTCTTTCGTCTGTTTCCTTGCGGCTACCTCGCAGACGCGGGAGACAGCGACAAAGTAAAAAAAAAAAAAAAAAAAAAAAAAAAAGATGTTTTGGAAGGAGGTAAATAAAGTGCGTAAGACAAGGGAGCAAATGGGAACTTCAGTGAAGGGCGCTAATGGGGAGGTGATAGCAAGTAGTGGTGATGTGAGAAGGAGATGGAGTAAGTATTTTGCAGGTTTGTTGAATGTGTTTGATGATAGAGTGGCAGATATAGGGTGTTTTGGTCGAAGTGGTGTGCAAAGTGAGAGGGTTAGGGAAAATGATTTGGTAAATAGAGAAGAGGAAGTAAAAGCTTTGCGGAAGATGAAAGCCGGCAAGGCAGCGGGTTTGGATGATATTGCATTGGAATTTATTAAAAAAGGGGGTGACTGTATTGTTGACTGGTTAGTAAGGTTATTTAATGTATGTATGATTCATGGTAAGGTGCCTGTGGATTGGCGGAATGCTTGCATAGTGCCATTGTACAAAGGCAAAGGGGATAAGAGTGAGTGCTCAAATTACAGAGGGATAAGTTTGTTCAGTATTCCTGGTAAATTATATGGGTGGGTGTTGATTGAGAGGGTGAAGGCATGTACAGAGCATCAGACTGGGGAAGAGCAATGTGGTTTCAGAAGTGGTAGAGGACGTGTGGATCACGTGTTTGCTTTGAAGAATGTATGTGAGAAATACTTAGAAAAGCAAATGGATTTGTATGTAGCATTTATGGATCTGGAGAAGGCATAGGATAGAGTTGATAGAGATGCTCTGTGGAAGGTTTTAAGAATATATGGTGTGGGAGGCAAGTTGTCAGGAGCAGTGAAAAGTTTTTATCGAGGATGTAAGGCATGTGTATGTGTAGGAAGAGAGAAAAGTGATTGGTTCTCAGTGAATGTAGGTTTGCGGCAGAGGTGTGTGATGTCTCCATGGTTGTTTAATTTGTTTATGGATGGGGTTGTTAGGGAGGTGAATGCAAGAGTTTTGGAAAGAGGGGCAAGTGTGCAGGCTGTTGTGGATGAGAGAGCTTGGGAAGTGAGTCAGTTGTTGTTCGCTGATGATACAGCGCTGGTGGCTGATTCATGTGAAAACTGCAGAAGCTGGTGACTGAGTTTGGTAAAGTGTGTGAAAGAAGAAAGTTAAGAGTAAATGTGAATAAGAGCAAGGTTATTAGGTACAGTTGGGTTGAGGGTCAAGTCAATTGGGAGGTAAGTTTGAAAGGAGAAAAACTGGAGGAAGTGAAGTGTTTTAGATATCTGGGAGTGGATTTGGCAGCAGATGAAACTATGGAAGCGAAAGTGAATCATAGGGTGGGGGAGAGGGCGAAAATTCTGGGAGCATTGAAAAATGTGTGGAAGTCGAAAGCATTATCTCGGAAAGCAAAAATGGGTATGTTTGAAGGAATAGTGGTTCCAACAATGTTGTATGGTTGCGAGGCATGGGCTATGGATAGAGTTGTGCGCAGGAGGGTGGATGTGCTGGAAATGAGATGTTTGAGGACAATATGTGGCGTGAGGTGGTTAGATCGAGTAAGTAATAATAGGGTATGAGAGATGTGAGGTAATAAAGAGAGTGTGGTTGAGAGAGCAGAAGAGGGTGTTTTGAAATGGTTTGGTCACATGGAGAGAATGAGTGAGGAAAGATTGACCAAGAGGCTATATGTGTTAGAGGTGGAGGGAACGAGGAGAAGTGGGAGACCAAATTGGAGGTGGAAAGATGGAGTGAAAAAGATTTTGAGTGATCGGGGCCTGAACATGCAGGAGGGTGAAAGGCGTGCAAGGAATAGAGTGAATTGGAACAATGTGGTATACCGGGGTTGACGTGCTGTCAATGGATTGAACCAGGGCATGTGAAGCGTCTGGGGTAAACCATGATAAGTTTTGTGGGGCCTGTATGTGGAAAGGGAGCTATGGTTTCGGTACATTATACATGACAGCTAGAGACTGAGTGTGAACAAATGTGGCCTTTGTTGTCTTTTCCTTGCGCTACCTCGTGCACATGTGGGGCGAGAGGGTTTTCATTTCATGCGTGGCGGGGTGGCGACAAGAATGAATAAGGGCAGACAGTATGAATTATGTACATGTGTATATATGTATGTCTGTGTGTATATATATGTATATGTTGAGATTTATAGGTATGTATATGTGCGTGTGTAGACGGGTATGTATATACATGTGTATGTGGGTGGGTTGGGCCATTCTTTTGTCTGTTTCCTTGCGCTACATCGCTAACGCGGGAGACAGCAACAAAGTATAATAATAATAAAAACATCCAAGCATTAACATAAAACATTTTTAGATGAAAGTGAGACCCATTTGGAGAGGTACTTACAGAGGGAGGGGGGTCTGCTCCACATTGCTGCATTTTTTAGAGCAAAACATACACATAGACTCACTAAGGAGCCAACCAAAATATGCAGCACCCACTTCATTCAGGTGTAGGCTCTCCTTCAGAAACTTGATAGACTGCATGTAGAAATGTTGCCATAAGTTTATGAACTCAAATCCTTCCTGAAAACAGAGGTTCATTAATCTGTTATTTAGACTGAATGCCTTACTAAAGAAGGCACTAATCCTGGGCATAACTCTTAAAAACATGAAATTAGTTTTATCTAAAAAACTTTGAATAAGCCGATGATATTTCCCTAACAGCTTCTCTGCTCTTTCCTTCAATACACTGTTAGTACCTGCCTGATGAATAACAAGTGTATTATCACTAGTGTCACCTCAAACTTTGTGTACAGCGTTGGCAGTCATCTACCTTGGATCCTGGAAAAAACTAAACATTTATAACATGAAGAGTTTCTGGCACAGAATTCCTACAGCTGTCCTTGGATCATAGAGTTGCCAACAAGCCTTACTTCATATTTGGTATCGTCAACATTACCAAAGCCTGAAACCAATTTTTTGTAACTAATGACATTGGGTAAATGTGTATGGGGTTTTGTACCTTGTTGCACTACCTGGAAGGGTTACCTTTCCATGTTGAGAGAAGAATGATTATTATGGGGTGTCTCAACACCCATAGCACTGCTGTGTGATGATGATGGCTCACTCTCTGATTATTTTAGGACATCTACCCTATGTGTTAGAACATTTATTTTATTAGGAGCTACAGTCAGCTTTTCCTCAAATGTCCATCTGTCCACACAAGGCCTGAACTTGCAGGAGGGGGAAAGGCTTGCATGGGATACAGTGAATTTGAACTACATGGTATATTGGGGTTGACATTCTGTCAATGGACTGAAATGGAGCATATGAAGCATCTGGGGTAAACCTTCCATATGGAAGGGTCTCTGGAGCCAGATTGTGGATGGGGAGCTGTGGTTTCGGTATATCACACATGACAGCTAAAGAATGGATGTCCACGGATGTGACCTTTCTTCATCTGTTCTTGGTGCTATTTCGCTAATGTAGGAAACAGCAATCAAGTGTGAAAAAAATAAAGATTAGAAATTGCATCTAACACTGTTTCAAACCCCCATCACTGCACACATTATATTCTCAGTAAAGGAGTATATGGTCAAAAAGGATTGGCTGCATGAACTTGAACCTGTCAGTGTATTATCAGTATCGCATTCCCAGTTTACTGGAATAGATCACAGCATCACCTAACCCCCTTGAGGTGAAGTATTAACATCAACACTTATAAAAATGCTTCTTTTTCATTCACACACTAAGTTGTTAAGTTAACTGAGACCAGGTTCTCTGCTCATGCCACATTTATACACAAAATGCTTCCATTGCATGACCCCAAATTGTTCCTCACATTTTTTCACATGAAATAAACGGAGCACTAAATCAAATTTCTGAGTATGTCTATGGTCTTCTTTTCCATGTGTCTTCTACTGTATCATGTTTTATTCTCATGACCAGACTATTTACTGCTGTGCATTCTGAATAACCATGCCATCCAAGAAAACTTTCATCCCTGTGACTTCTAAAGACTATTTTACATCAAATAATCTTCCGACAGTTTCATTCTTCATTCTGCTGATATTGCTATTACCAAGTATATAACAGAGATTATCCATTTCTTCTGCTTCTTTTGTTTTTGCCTATCCTGACATACTTACGTTTTGGTTTTACATCTATATATGAATATATATGAGCACTCCTGCTCGCAAGGTTCTATGTTTTGCACTTCATTTTCTTTCCATTGGCCAGAGTTTTTGGTGCGTCCTTCATGTATCACACTATCATGATTCTGCTTTCAATTTCAGCTTTCCTATAACTATTCTTACTAAACTTCACATCCAAATATTTAAACTGCCATGCTAACTGATCTAACAGCTTGATCTCTGCATTACTGAACAACCTATTAGCAACAAATTCTCTACTCACAATAGCTTAGCATACTAGATGATGAAATACAGGATGATCGTAGCATCATCCTGGTTGGGGACTCTGTAGTCAAACATCAGGACAAGGAGTTCTGTGCGAAAGGTAGAAATAGGATGATGTTGTGTTATCGGGTGCTAGAACACGTCATAGGTCAGTTTAACGATATAGTTGTTGTGGTGGGGATGATCAATGGGAGATCGGAAGAAATATTAGCAAAGTATAGGGAACTTATTAGCAAGTTTATAGAAAGTCGAAGGAAGCTTATAATGTCGGGATTGCTACCAAGGTATGTAGTCTATTCCTATACCCTCAGTAGAATGCTGGGGATAAATGGAAGAATCAGAGCTCTCTGTAGGGAGGAGGATAGTGTGGGACCATTTTAGTCTTGATAGATCTCTGCATGCATAGTGCCACTGTACAAAGGCAAAGAGAATAAAGGTGAGTGTTCAAATTACAAAGGTATAAGTATTACAGAGGTATATACTTGTTTAATTTGTTTATGGATGGGGTTGTTAGGGAGGTGAATGCAAGAGTTTGGGAAAGAGGGGCAAGTATGAAGTCTGTTGGGGATGAGAGAGCTTGGGAAGTGAGTCAGTTGTTGTTCGCTGATGATACAGCACTGGTGGCAGATTCATGTGAGAAACTGCCGAAGCTGGTGACTGAGTTTGGTAAAGTATGTGAAAGAAGAAAGTTAAGAGTAAATGTGAATAAGAGCAAGGTTATTAGGTAGAGTAGGGTTGAGGGTCAAGTCAATTGGGAGGTAAGTTTGAATGGAGAAAAACTGGAGGAAGTAAAGTGTTTTAGATATCTGGGAGTGGATCTGGCAGCGGATGGAACCATGAAAGCGGAAGTGGATCATAGGGTGGGGGAGGGGGCGAAAATTCTGGGAGCCTTGAAGAATGTGTGGAAGTCGAGAACATTATCTCGGAAACCAAAAATGGGTATGTTTGAAGGAATAGTGGTTCCAACAATGTTGCATGGTTGCGAGGCGTGGGCTATGGATAGAGTTGTGCGCAGGAGGATGGATGTGCTGGAAATGAGATGTTTGAGGACAATGTGTGGTGTGAGGTGGTTTGATCGAGTAAGTAACATAAGAGAGATGTGTGGAAATAAAAAGAGCGTGGTTGAGAGAGCAGAAGAGGGTGTTTTGAAATGGTTTGGGCACATGGGGAGAATGAGTGAGGAAAGATTGACCAAGAGGATATATGTGTCGGAGGTGGAGGGAACGAGGAGAAGTGGGAGACCAAATTGGAGGTGGAGAGATGGAGTGAAAAAGATTTTGTGTGATCAGGGCCTGAACATGCAGGAGGGTGAAAGGAGGGCAAGGAATAGAGTGAATTAGATCGATGTGGTATACCAGGGTTGACGTGCTGTCAGTGGATTGAATCAGGGCATGTGAAGCGTCTGGGGTAAACCATGGAGAGCTGTGTAGGTATGTATATTTGCGTGTGTGGACGTATGTATATACATGTGTATGGGGGTGGGTTGGGCCATTTCTTTCGTCTGTTTCCTTGCGCTACCTCGCAAACGCGGGAGACAGCAACAAAGCAAAAAAAAAAATAAAAAAATAAAAAAATTAAAAAAAAAAGTTTGTTGAGTATTTCTGGTAAATCATATGGGAGGGTATTGATTGAGAGGGTAAAGGCATGTATGGAGCATAAGATTTGGGAAGAGCAGTGAGGTTTCTGAAGTGGTAGAAGATGTGTGGATCAGGTGTTTGCTTTGAAGAATGTATATGAAAAATACAGATGGATTTGTATGTAGCATTTATGGATCTGGAGGAGGCATATGATACAGATTTGATAGAGATGCTTTGTGGAAGGTATTAAGAGTATGTGGTGTGGGAGCTAAACTGCTAGAAGCAGTGAAAAGTTTCTATCAAGGATGTAAGGCATCTGTATGAGTAAGAAGATAGGAAAGTGACTGGTTCCCAGTGTATGTTGGCTTGTGGCAGGGGTGCGTGATGTCTCCATGGTTGTTTAATTTGTTTATGGATAGGGTTGTTAGGGAGGTAAATGCATGAGTTTTGGAGAGAGGGGCATGTATGCAGTCTGCTGTCGATGAGAGAGCTTGGGAAGTGAGTCAGTTGTTGTTTGCTGATGATACAAAGCTGGTGGCTGATTCGGGTGAGAAACTGCAGAAACTGGTGAATGAATTTGATAAAGTAAGTGAAAGAAAAAAGCTGAGAGTAAATGTGAATAAGAGCAAGGTATTAGGTTCAGTAGGGTTGAGTGACAAGTCAATTCGGAGGTAAATTTGAATGGAGAAAAACTGGAGGAAGTGAAGTGTTTTAGATATCTTGGAGTAGATTTGGCAGCAGATGGAACCATGGAAGCAAAAGTCAGTCGCAGGGTGGGGGAGGGGGTGAGGACAAAGGTTCTGGGAGCATTGAAGAATGTTTCGAAGGTGAGAACGTTATCTCGGAGAGAAAAATGGGTATGTTTGAAGGAATAGTGGTTCCAACAATGTTATATGGTTGCGAGGCATGGGCTATAGATATGGTTGTGCAGAGGAGGGTGGATGTGTTGGAAATGAAAAGCTTCTAACTAATATTTTCTCCTGCCAAAATGTTCCTAGCGATTACTAGTATCTGTTGCTCCTACCATTATGGCAAAAGGCAGTGCTAGCACATAGTGCTCACTACAGGAAAATCTAAAAGTTATGAAGAATGAGTTCCCGACATTATAAGCTTCCTTCGTCTTTCTATAAACTTGCTAATAAGTTTCCTATATTTTGCTAATATTTCTTCTGATCTCCCATTAACTGCATTGGTTATCCCCACCACAACAACAAATATCACATTTTTGGGATTGTTTGAGACTATGTCATCAAACTGACCTACAACATGTTCTAGCACCTGATAACACAACATCTTCCTATTTCTACCCTTCACACGGAACTCCTGGTCCTGATGTTTGACTACAGAGTCCCCGACCAGGATGATGCTACGATTATCCTGTATTTCATCATCTAGTATGCTAAGCTATTGTGAGTAGAGAGTTCGTTGCTAACAGGTTGTTCAGTAATGCGGAGATCAAGCTGTAAGATCTGTTTGCATGGCAAACTTAAAATATTTGGATGTGAAGTTTAGTAAGAATAGTTACAGGAAAGCTGAAATTGAAAGCAGAATCATGATAGTGTGATACATGAAGGATGCACCAAAAACTCCAGCCAATGGAAAGAAAATGAAGGCAAAATACAGAACCTTGCAAGCAGGAGTGCTCATCCCAATATTCATACGTAAAACCAAAACGTAAATATGTCAGGATAGGCAAAAACAAAAGAAGCAGAAGAAATGGATAATCTCTGTTATATACTTGGTAATAGCAATATCAGCAGAATGAAGAATGAAACTGTCGGAAGATTATGATGTAAAAAATTCTGTGCAAGTCACAGGGATGAAAGTTTTCTTGGATGGCATGGTTATTCAGAATGCACAGCAGTAAATAGTCTGGTCAAGAGAACAAAACATGATACAGTAGAAGACACATGGGAAAGAAGACCATAGACATACTCAGAATTTGATTTTGTGCTACGTTTATTTCATGTGAAAATATGTGAGGAACAATTTGGGGTCGTGCAATGGAAGCATTTTGTGTATAAATGTGGCATGAGCAGAGAACCTGGTCTCAATTAACACAACAACTTAGTATGTGAATGAAAAAGAAGCATTTTTATAAGTGTTGACGTTAATACTTCACCTCAAGGGGGTTAGGTGATGCTGTGATCTATTCCAGTAAACTAGGAATGCGGTACTGATAATACACTGACAGGTTCAAGTTCACCATATACTCCTTTACTGAGAATATAATATCTGCAGTGATGGGGGTTTGAAACAGCGTTAGATGCAATTTCTAATCTTTATTTTTTTTTCACACTTGATTGTTGTTCCCTACATTAGCGGAATAGCACCAAGAACAGATGAAGAAAGGTCACATCCGCGGACATCCATTCTTTAGCTGTCATGTGTAATATACCGAAACCACAGCTCCCCATCTACAATCCAGCTCCAGAGACCCTTCCATGGTTTACCCCAGATGCTTCATATGTTCCATTTCAGTCCACTGACAGCATGTCAACCCCAGTATACCATGTAGTTCAAATTCACTCTATCCCATGCAAGCCTTTCCCCCTCCTGCAAGTTCAGGCCTTGTGTGGACAGACGGACACTTGAGGAATAGCTGACTGTAGCTCCTAATAAAATAAACTAACACATAGGGTAGATGTTCTTCAGGACATCATTCAACCTAGCTTGCTGAGATAATCAGAGAGTGTGCCATCATCATCACACATTAGCACTGTGGGTGTTGAGACACCCCATAATAATCATTCTTCTCTCAACATGGAAAGGTAACCCTTCCAGGTAGTGCAACAAGGTACAAAACCCCATACACATTTACCCAACGTCAATAGTTACAAAAAATTGGTTTCAGGCTTTGGTAATGTTGATGATACCAAATATGAAGTAAGGCTTGTTGGCAACTCTATGATCCAAAGACAGCTGTAGGAATTCTGTGCCAGAAACTCTTCATGTTATAAATGTTTTGTTTTTTCCAGGATCCAAGGTAGATAACTGCCAACACTGTACACAAAGTTTATGGTGGCACTAGAGATAATACACTTGTTATTCATCAGGCAGGTACTAACAATGTATTGAAGGAAAGAGCAGAGGAGCTGTTAGGAAATATCACCGGCTTATTCAAAGTTTTTTAGATAAAACTAATATCATGATTTTTAAGAGATCGGTGCCAGGAACTCCTTCTTTAGTAAGGCATTCAATCTAAATAACAGATTAGTGAGCCTCTGTTTTCAGGAAGGATTTGAGTTCATAAACTTGTGGCAACATTTCTACATGCAGTCTATCAAATTTATGAAGGAGAGACTACACCTGAATGAAGTGAGTGCTGCATATTTTGGTTGGCTCCTTAGTGAGTCTACGTGTGTGTTTTGCTCTAAAAAATGCAGCAATATGGAGCAGACCCCCCTCCCTCTGTAAGTACCTCTCCAAATAGGCCTTAGTTTCATTTAAAAATATTTTGCGCTAATGCTTGGATACTTCTATCATTATCATACTTTGTCGCTTTCTCCTGCGTTAGCAAGGTAGTGCAAGGAAGCAGATGAAAGAATGGCCCAACCCGCCCACATAAACATGTATATACATACACGTCCACACACGCACATATACATACCTATACATCTCAACGTATACATATATATATACACACACAGACATATATACACATGTTCATAATTCATAGTCTGCCCTTATTCATTCCCGTCGCCACCCCGCCACATATGAAATGAAAAACCCCTACCCTGCATGTGCGCGACGTAGCGCTACGAAAACACAACAAAGGCCACATTCATTCACACTCAGTCTCTAGATGTCATGTATAACGCACCGAAAACATAGCTCCCTTTCCACATACAGGCCCCAAAAAACTTTCCATGGTTTACCCCAGATGCTTCACATGCCCTGGTTCAATCCATTGACAGCACATTGACCCCGGTATACCACATCGTTCCAATTCACTCTATTCCTTGCACACCTTTCACCCTCCTGCATGTTCAGGCCCCGATCACTCAAAATCTTTTTCACTCCATCTTTCCACCTCCAATTTGGTCTCCCACTTCTCCTCGTCCCTCCAACTCCGACACATATATCCTCTTGGTCAATCTTTCCTCACTCATTCTCTCCATGTGACCAAACCATTTCAAAACACCCTCTTCTGCTCTCTCAACCACACTCTTGTTATTACCACACATCTCTCTTACCCTTTCATTACTTATTCGATCAAACCACCTCACACCACATATCGTCCTTAAACATCTCATTTCCAGCACATCCACCCTCCTCCGCACAACTCTATCTATAGACCATGCATCGCAACCATATAACATTGTTGGAAACACTATTCCTTCAAACATACCCATTTTTGCTTTCCAAGATAACGTTCTCGACTTCCACTTATTTTTCTACGCTCCCAGAACTTTCGCCCCCTCCCCAACCCTATGATTCACTTTCGCTTCCATGGTTCCATCTGCTGCCAAATCCACTCCCAGATATCTAAAACACTTTACTTCCTTCAATTTTTCTCCATTCAAACTTACCTCCCAATTGACTTGTCCCTCAACCCTACTGTACCTAATAATCTTACTCTTATTCACATTTACTCTCACCTTTCTTCTTTCACACACTTTACCAAACTCAGTCACCAGCTTCTGCAGTTTCTCACACGAATCAGCCACCAGCACTGTTTCATCAGCAAACAACAACTGACACACTTTCCAAGCTCTCTCATCCACAACAGACTTCATACTTGCCCCTCTTTCCAAAACTCTTGCATTCACCTCCCTAACAACCCCATCCATAACAAAGTAAACAACCGTTGAGACATCATGCACCCCTGCCGCAAACCTATATTCACTGAGAACCAATCACTTTCCTCTCTTCCTACACGTACACATGCCTTACATCCTCGATAAAAACTTTTTACTTCTTCTAACAACTTACCTCCCACACCATACATTCTTAATACCTTCCACAGAGCATCCCTATCAATGCTATCATATGCCTTCTCCAGATCCATAAATGCTACATACAAATCCATTTGCTTCTTTATGTATTTCTCACATACGTTTTTCAAAGCAAACACCTGATCCAATCATCCTCTACCACTTCTGAAATCACACTGCTCTTCCCCAATCTGATGCCCTCTACAAGTTTTCACCCTTTCATTCAATACCGTCCCATATAATTTCCCAGAAATACTCAACAAACTTATACCTCTGTAATTTGAGCACTCACACTTATCCCCTTTGCCTTTGTACAATGGCACTATGCAAGCATTCTGCCAGTCCTCAGGCACATCACCAAGAGTCATACATACATCAAATAACCTTACCAACCAGTCAACAACACAGTTACCCCCTCTTTTAATAAATTCCACTGCTATACCATCCAAACCTGCTGCCTTGCCGGCTTTCATCTTCCGCAAAGCTTTTACTACCTCTTCTCTGTTTACCTAATCATTCTCCCTAACCCTCTCACTTTGCACACCACCTCGACCAAAACACCCTATACCTGCCACTCTATCATCAAAAACATTCAACAAATCTTCAAGATACTCACTCCATCTCCTTCTCACATCACCACTATTTGTTATCTCCTCCCCATTAGCCCCCTTCACTGATGTTCCCATTTGTTCTCTTGTCTTATGCACTTTATTTACCTCCTTCCAAGACATCTTTTTATTCTGATACTCTCTCACCCCAACTCTCATTTGCCTTGCCTGCTTTTTTGCCTCTTGCACCTTTCTCTTGACCTCCTGCCTCTTTCTTTTACACATCTCCCACTCATTTGCATTATTTCCCTGCAAAAATCTTCCAAATGCCTCTCTCTTCTCTTTCACTAATAATATTACTTCTTCATCTCACTACTCACTACCCTTTCTAATATGCCCACCTCCCATGCTTCTCATACCACAATCATCTTTTGTGCAAGCTATCATTGCTTTCCTAAATACATCCCATTCCTCCCCCACTCCCCTTACCTCCTTTGTCCTCACCTTTTTCCATTCTGTCCTCAGTCTCTCACACAAGTCTCCTTCCCAAGCTCACTTACTCTCACCACTCTCTTCACCCCAACATTCTCTCTTCTTTTCTGAAAACCCATACAAATCTTCACCTCCACAAGATAATGATCAGACATCCCTCCAGTTGCACCTCTCAACAGATTAATGTCCAAAAGGCTCTCTTTCACGTATTTATCAATCAACACATAATCCAATAACGCTCTCTGGCCATCTCTCCTACTTACATACGTATATTTATGTATATCTCTCTTTTTAAACCAGGTATTCCCAATCACCAGTCCTTTTTCAGCATATAAATCTACAAGCTCTTCACCATTTCCATTTACAACACTGAATACCCCATGTACACCAATTATTCCCTCAACTGCCACATTAATCACCTTTGCATTCAACTCACCCATCACTATAACCTGGTCTCGTGCATCAAAACTACTTACACACTCACTAAGCTGCTCCCAAAACACTTGCCTCTCATGATCTTTCTTCTCATGCCCAGGTGCATATGCACCAATAATCAACCATCTCTCTCCATCAACTTTCAGTTTTCCCCATATCAATCTAGAGTTTACTTTCTTACACTCTATCACATACTCCCACAACTCCTGTTTCAGGAGTAGCGCTACTCTTTCCCTTACTCTTGTCCTCTCACTAACCCCTGACTTTACTCCCAAGACATTCCCAAACCACTCTTCCCCTTTACCCTTGAGCTTCGTTTCACTCGGAGCCAAAAAATCCAGGTTCCTCTCCTTAAACATACTACCTATCTCTTCTTTTTTCTCATCTTGGTTACATCCACACACATTTAGACACCCTAGTCTGGGCCTTCAAGGAGGATGAGCACTCCCTGCGTGACTCCTTTTGTTTCCCCATTTAGAAATTTAAAATACGAGGGGAGGGTTTCTAGCCCCTTCTACAAGTCGCCTTCTACAACACGTGAGGAATGCATGGGAAGTATTCTTTCTCCCCTATCCCCAGGGATGCTTGGATATACGAAATAAAATCTCAGCGTTAGTAACAAAAGCATCAGAATTATGAATATGATATGATTGCCATTTCTTAATCTTGTTAGATATCAGCAATAGGGATTTCCTCACTGAATACTCAATTCCAAAGTACAACCTGTTTACTAGGAATAAGGGAACAAAGCAGTTGGTGGTGTCCTGCTCTTGCATAAAGCTCATTTAATTCCTGTAGAATGATGTGGACTTTTGCCCATGACTTCAACTTAAAAAACTGTTACAGCCATTGGAAATGCTGACCTCATTTTTGTAGAAAGTTAGGATAAACTACATACAAAAATAATAATATGACTAATCTAAAAACCCCTGCACAAATACCACAGGCAGACAAATAATTCTGTGACGCTCGCAGAAATTTGTAATGAACAAGATTCTAACATTACAACAGATTTTACCATACTATCATATATCGGGAGAATCCCTTTCCAGTAGCTCCAGATGTGGACTCTACCTAAATCTGCTTGATAATGCCCTAATCCAATTAGTCAAGAAACCTACTAGAGACAAGAATATATTAGATTTAGTTCTTACCACAAATGAGGATTCTTTAATAATGTTGAAGTTGGGGAAAAGTTTGATAAATGTGATCACCGAGAGATTACTTTTGAGGTCACTTTCAACACTGCATGTAATGTAAATCAAAATCAGTTGCAAAAAAATAACGATTCCAAACGTGCAAATTTTAAAGATCTCTCAACAAGCAAACCTCTTCTCATTCTCCCCTAAAGTTTACAAATACTTGCAAAACCAAACTCATATTTGCCCTCTCTTTCAACCCCTGCGCCTTCCTGTTGAACTCCTACCACTTTTTCTTATACATTCCCCAATCATTTGTGCTCCTTCCCTGTGAGCACCACCCAAATGCCTCTCTTTCTCTTTCATTGGCAACTTTACTTCTTTATCCCACCATTCACTACCCTTTCTAATCTACCCACCTCCCATGTTTCATATGCCACATGCATCTCTTGCACATGCTAGCATTGCTTGCCCAAGTACCTCCCACACCTCATCCACTCCACTTCCTTCATTTACTTTCACCAGTTGCCATTCTACACTCAATCTCCAGGTATTTCTTCACATATTCACTTTTTCTAGCTCACTCTCACCAATCTCTTTACAATGATAGTGTTTCCTCTTTTCTGTAAACCTCTACAAATCTTCAACCTCTTCTCCATAAAACATTTATCAGGCATCCCACCACCTGTCCTTCCAGCACATTTACATCCAAAAGTCTCTCATTTACATGCCTATCCCAATAATGCCCACTGACCATGTATCCTACTCAAATACATATGCTTGTGTATATCCCTCTTCCAAAACTAGGTATTCCCAATTGCCAGTCATTTGTCAACACACAACTCAGGTATTCCCAACTGCCAGTCATTTGTCAGCACACAACTCAGGTATTCCCAATTGCCAGTCATTTGTCAGCACACAACTCCACAAGCTGTTCATCGTTTCCATTCATAACACTGAATACCCAATGTGCCCCAATAATTTCCTGAACTTTCACATTACTTTACTTTATATATGTTACAATATCAAAGTCATTTTGTTTTTCCCTCTTACATTTGCAGTATCTCCAAACCTTTTTCTATGATATATATTATCTGACTAATAGCAGAGCATCTCACAAAAATCTAAACACCACAAACTTTGCATATTTCTGCTGATCCCTCCATCCAGATATCTCCAATCATGCAGTTTAACAAGACACAAACACTTCCCTAATGCATTATGCCTAACTTTTGATCATCTATACAAATACATTCCTTCATATCAGTTAACTCCCACTTTTACTCTTTTATCACTTTCTCATAACAGTGATGGTGTCTTAATGTCCTAATCCATACTCTGCCTATTTTCTAAACTTCATCATTCACTCCTATAAAAAATAAATCTTAAATCTGAGCACTACATTACCATTCCAACTACTAAAAACCACACTTTCACTGGCACATAATAATAATGCTATACAAATGTTCTTTGCTTTTTCATAACATTTCCTTAAAAACAAAGCAATATGCACCCTGCCTTTCAACTTCTGTTCTTACATCCAAGACAACTATTAAAATGACTTTCAAAATAATCTTCATACATACAATTATCTTTCACATACAAATACCTCTATAACATATATTCATAATAATTCTCAGTATAACCTCTCAATAATGAGATAATTCAGACAGTAATTATCAAGAGGATTTCTTTACTGAGATGGATTGACATTTTGGATAAACTTTTGATTTCCATCTTTGCTATATCTCTCAGCATATCAAATGCTTTTTGCCCATGAACACAGAACACACTATTTTAGCTAAGTTAAAATAAAACTGACTAATATACACTGACAACTATGTTCCTAGAATTATTCAGTTTTGCTGAAGCTTTTCCAAGCTAGGTCCATATCATTTTCAATGATGATACCATCCCAAATTTACTCTTCAAAAGCAAATCAAAGATAATACAAATGTGCCCATTCTCACAAATTTTATGATGTACACCTGATTCAAATGAAGGTGGGAAGATGCAAACCATTCAAGTATGGCTAAAGTCCCTACATTATATACCATTCAAATATGGACAGAGTCCCTTGAGAGGACAGAAAAATCTGAAATGTTACCCTGTCCACAGACAGGGACTCTGTTACAATTCCATTTTCATCCATGACTCCATATTTTTCATAAAAATACATTCAACTTGCCTCTTCCATCTTTGACTACTACTTATACAAACTTCTATCCATTAACAGAATCAGTTACCCAGTATTTACCTCCTTAACTCTATAATGTATTTTCCTTGCATGAAAAGTTCATTATTTATTGAATTACTTGATCGTGCACTTACAGAATGGAAGTCTTGGGCACTAAAGACATCCCGTACAGAATTGATGACAATATCATCTTTAGTGCGTGCCAAACCATCTACATGTACACGCTGGACATGAGCCTGAAAGAAGAAAAATATCGTCACCCACATTTGTATGCTATGTTCTCTTTAACACAATTTAGTAATAATCAAATAAATTTGTGAAAATTTTCATATCTATACATCTTCAGTGTTCAGTAACATCTACCTAGTGATCAAAGGTCAGGAGTAATCAAAGTTCTTCTGATAATCCTTTCTTCTACTGATCAGATAAAGTGATCTCAGTTAGCTACCGAGCTTTCATCACAACTACTCATATACAAATGGTCCCCTCTTTAACAAAGCAGTTGTGTTATAAGAAAACTACTTGTATATTGGATGTCTGCTACAAACTGAGACCCTACAGGCAAAAAAACAGAGTGAAGTAAACATCAGAGATTTGGATATTATACATGAAAACTTGAATTTATAGAACATGTTGATAAGACACTGTTATCAAGCCAAACAGTGAGTGGCATTACACTGAGAACATCTGTAACAAGGGAGAAACAGAAGAAGGAGTCATACTGGGAGTGCTCATCCTCCTCAAAGGCTCAGAATGGGGTGTCTAAATGTGTGTAGATGTAACCAAGATGAGAAAAAAGGAGAGATAGGTAGCATGTCTGAGGAAAGGAACCTGGATGTTTTGGCTCTGAGTGAAATGAAGCTCAAAGGTAAAGATGAAGATTGGTTTGGGAATGTCTTGGGAGTAAAGTCAGGGGTTGGAGAGAGGACAAGAGCAAAGGAAGGAGTAGCACTACTCCTGAAGCAGGAGTTGTAGGAGTATGTGAGTGAGTGTAAGAAATTAAATTCTAGATTGATATGGATAATACTGAAAGTGGATAGAAAGAGATGGGTGGTTACTGGTTCCTATGCACCAGGGTATGAGAAGAAAGATAATGAGAGGCAAGTGTTTTGGGAGCAGCTGAGTGAGTGTGTTAGCAGCTTTGATGCACGAGACCGGGTTATAGTCATGGGTGATTTAAATGCAAAGGTGAGTAATGGAGCAGTTGAGGGTATAATTAGGGTACATGGAGTGTTCAGTGTTGTAAATGGAAATGGTAAAGAGCTTGTAGATTTGTGTTCCTGAAAAAGGACTGGTGATTGGGAATACATGGTTTAAAAATAGATACACATAAGTATACGTGTGTAAGTAGGAGAGATGGCCAGAGAGCATTATTGGATTACAAGTCAATTGATAGGCACAGGAAAGAGTGACTTTTGGATGTTAATGTGCTGAGAGGGGCAACTGGAGGGATTCCTGATCATTATCATGTGGAGGCGAAGGTGAATACTTGTAGAGTTTTCAGAAAAGAAGAGAGAATGTTGGGGTGAAGAGAGTGGTGAGAGTGAGTGAGCTTGGAAAGGAGACTTGTGTTAGGAGTACCAGGAGAGATTGAGTGCAGAATGGAAAGAAGTGAAAGCAAATGAAATAAGGAGAGTGGGGAAAAAATGGGATAAATTTAGAGCAGCAGTGATGGCTTGCGCAAAAGATACATGTGGCATAAGGTGGGAGGTGGGCAGATTAGAAAGGGGAGTGAGTGGTGGGATGAAGAAGTACGACTGTTAGTGAAAGACAAGAGAGAGGTGTTTAGACAATTTTTGCAGGGAAGTAGTGTGAATGACTAGGCGATGTATAAAAGAAAGAGGAAGGAGTTCAAGAGAAAGGTGCAAGAGGTGAAAAAGAGGGCAAATGAGATTTTTTGAAATGGTTTGGTCACATGGAGAGAATGAGTGAGGAGAGATTACCAAGAGGATATATGTGTCAGAGGTGAAGGGAACGAGGAGAAGTGGGAGACCAAATTAAATGTGGAAAGATGGAGTGAAAAAGATTTTGAGTGATCGGGGCCTGAACATGCAGGAGGGTGAAAGGCATGCAAGGAATAGAGTGAATTGGAACGATGTGGTATACCGGGGTCGACGTGCTGTCAATGAATTGAACCAGGGCATGTGAAGCGTCTGGGGTAAACCATGGAAAGTTCCGTGGGGCCTGGATGTGGAAAGGGAGCTGTGGTTTCGGTGCATTATTACATGACAGCTAGAGACTGAGGATGAACGAATGTTGCCTTTGTTGTCGTTTCCTAGCACTACCTCATGCACATGAGGGGGAGGGGGTTGTTATTTCATGTGTGGCGGGGTGCCGATGGGAATGAATAAAGGCAGACAGTATGAATTATGTACATGTGTATATATGTATATGTCTGTGTGTGTATATATATGTATACATTGAGATGCATAGGTATATATAATTTTTTTTTTTTTTTTTTTTTTTTTTTTTTTCCAAAAGAAGGAACAGAGAATTGGGCCAGGTGAGGGTATTCCCTCAAGGCCCAGTCCTCTGTTCTTAACGCTACCTCGCTAATGCGGGAAATGGCGTATAGTTTGAAAGAAAAGAAAAGAAAGGTATATATATTTGCGTGTGCGGATGTGTATGTATATACATGTGTATGTGGGTGGGTTGGGCCATTCTTTCATCTGTTTCCTTGCGCTACCTCACTGATGCGGGAGACAACGACAAAGCAAATAAATGAATATATATATATATATATATATATATATATATATATATATATATATATATATATATATATATATGTGTGTGTGTGTGTTCCCTGAGGATAGGGGAGAAAGAATACTTCCCTCGTATTCCCTGCGTGTCGCAGAAGACGACTAAAACGGGAGGGAGTGGGGGGCTTGAAATCCTCCCCTCTCCTTTTTTTCTAATTTTCCAAAAGAAGGAACAGAGAACGAGTCCAGGTGAGGATATTCCCTCAGAGGCCCAGTCCTCTGTTCTTAACGCTACCTTGCTAACGTGGGAAATGGTGAATAGTTTGAAAGAAAAGATATATATATATATATTTTACTATTATTATACTTTGTCGCTGTCTCCCGCGTTTGCGAGGTAGCGCAAGGAAACAGACGAAAGAAATGGCCCAACCCCCCCCCCCATACACATGTATATACATACGTCCACACGCAAATATACATACCTACACAGCTTTCCATGCTTTACCCCAGACGCTTCACATGCCCTGCTTCAATCCACTGACAGCACGTCAACCCCGGTATACCACATCGCTCCAATTCACTCTATTCCTTGCCCTCCTTTCACCCTCCTGCATGTTCAGGCCCCGATCACACAAAATCTTTTTCACTCCATCTTTCCACCTCCAATTTGGTCTCCCTCTTCTCCTTGTTCCCTCCACCTCCGACACATATATCCTCTTGGTCAATCTTTCCTCACTCATCCTCTCCATGTGCCCAAACCACTTCAAAACACCCTCTTCTGCTCTCTCAACCACGCTCTTTTTATTTCCACACATCTCTCTTACCCTTACGTTACTTACTCGATCAAACCACTTCACACCACACATTGTCCTCAAACATCTCATTTCCAGCACATCCATCCTCCTGCGCACAACTCTATCCATAGCCCACGCCTCGCAACCATACAACATTGTTGGAACCACTATTCCTTCAAACGTACCCATTTTTGCTTTCCGAGATAATGTTCTCGACTTCCACACATTCTTCAAGGCCCCCAGGATTTTCGCCCCCTCCCCCACCCTATGATCCACTTCCGCTTCCATGGTTCCATCCGCTGCCAGATCCACTCCCAGATATCTAAAACACTTCACTTCCTCCAGTTTTTCTCCATTCAAACTCACCTCCCAATTGACTTGACCCTCAACCCTACTATACCTAATAACCTTGCTCTTATTCACATTTACTCTTAACTTTCTTCTTCCACACACTTTTCCAAACTCAGTCACCAGCTTCTGCAGTTTCTCACATGAATCAGCCACCAGCGCTGTATCATCAGCGAACAACAACTGACTCACTTCCCAAGCTCTCTCATCCCCAACAGACTTCATACTTGCCCCTCTTTCCAAAACTCTTGCATTTACCTCCCTAACAACCCCATCCATAAACAAATTAAACAACCATGGAGACATCACACACCCCTGCCGCAAACCTACATTCACTGAGAACCAATCACTTTCCTCTCTTCCTACACGTACACATACCTTACATCCTCGATAAAAACTTTTCACTGCTTCTAACAACTTTCCTCCCACACCATATATTCTTAATACCTTCCACAGAGCATCTCTATCAACTCTATCATATGCCTTCTCCAGATCCATAAATGCTACATACAAATCCATTTGCTTTTCTAAGTATTTCTCACATACATTCTTCAAAGCAAACACCTGATCCACACATCCTCTACCACTTCTGAAACCACACTGCTCTTCCCCAATCTGATGCTCTGTACATGCCTTCACCCTCTCAATCAATACCCTCCCATATAATTTACCAGGAATACTCAACAAACTTATACCTCTGTAATTTGAGCACTCACTCTTATCCCCTTTGCTTTTGTACAATGGCACTATGCACGCATTCCGCCAATCCTCAGGCACCTCACCATGAGTCATACATACATACATACATATATATATATATATATATATATATATTTGCGTGTGTGGACGTGTGTATGTACATGTGTATGGGGGGGGGTTGGGCCATTTCTTTCGTCTGTTTCCTTGCGCTACCTCGCAAACGCGGGAGACAGCGACAAAGTATAAAAAAAAAAAAAAAAAAAAAAAAAAAAAAAAAAAAAAAATTTTTTTTTTTTTTTTTTTTTTTTTATACCTCGTCGCTGTCTCCCGCGTTTGCGAGGTAGCGCAAGGAAACAGACAAAAGAAATGGCCCAACCCACCCCCATACACATGTAAATACATACGTCCACACACACAAATATACATGCCTACACAGCTTTCCATGGTTTACCCCAGACGCTTCACATACCCTGATTCAACCCACTGACAGCACGTCAACCCAGGTATACCACATCGATCCAATTCACTCTATTCCTTGTCCTCCTTTCACCCTCCTGCATGTTCAGGCCCCGATCACTCAAAATCTTTTTCACTCCATCTTTCCAAATCCAATTTGGTCTCCCACTTCTACTCGTTCCCTCCACCTCCGACACATATATCCTCTTGCTCAATCATTCCTCACTCATTCTCTCCATGTGCCCAAACCATTTCAAAACACCCTCTTCTGCTCTCTCAACCACGCTCTTTTTATTTCCACACATCTCTCTTACCCTTACGTTACTTACTCGATCAAACCACCTCACACCATATATTGTCCTCAAACATCTCATTTCCAGCACATCCATCCTCCTGCGCACAACTCTATCCATAGCCCACGCCTCGCAACCATACAACATTGTTGGAACCACTATTCCTTCAAACATACCCATTTTTGCTTTCCGAGATAATGTTCTCGACTTCCACACATTCTTCAAGGCTCCCACAATTTTCGCACCCTCCCCCACCCTATGATCCACTTCCGCTTCCATGGTTCCATCCGCTGCCAGATCCACTCCCAGATATCTAAAACACTTTACTTCCTCCAGTTTTTCTCCATTCAAACTTACCTCCCAATTGACTTGACCCTCAACCCTACTGTACCTAATAACCTTGCTCTTATTCACATTTACTCTTAACTTTCTTCTTCCACACACTTTACCAAACTCAGTCACCAGCTTCTGCAGTTTCTCACATGAATCAGCCACACGCGCTGTATCATCAGCGAACAACAACTGACTCACTTCCCAAGCTCTCTCATCCCCAACAGACTTCATACTTGCCCCTCTTTCCAAAACTCTTGCATTCACCTCCCTAACAACCCCATCCATAAACAAATTAAACAACCATGGAGACATCATACACCCCTGCCGCAAACCTACATTCACTGAGAACCAATCACTCTCCTCTCTTCCTACACGTATACATGCCTTACATCCTCGATAAAAACCTTTCACTGCTTCTAACAACTTGCCTCCCACACCATATACTCTTAATACCTTCCACAGAGCATCTCTATCAACTCTATCATATGCCTTCTCCAGATCCATAAATGCTACATACAAATCCATTTGCTTTTCTAAGTATTTCTCACATACATTCTTCAAAGCAAACACCTGATCCACACATCCTCTACCACTTCTGAAACCACACTGCTCTTCCCCAATCTGATACTCTGTACATGCCTTCACCCTCTCAATCAATACCCTACCATATAATTTACCAGGAATACTCAAGAAACTTATACCTCTGTAATTTGAGCACTCACTCTTATCCCCTTTGCCTCTATACAATGGCACTATGCACGAATTCCGCCCATCCTCAGGCACCTCACCATAAGTCATACATACATTAAATAACCTTACCAGCCAGTAAATTCCAATGCAATACCATCCAAACCTGCTGCCTTACCGTCTTTCATCTTCCGCAAAGCTTTTACTACCTCTTCTCTGTTTACCAAATCATTTTACCTAACCCTCTCACTTTGCACACCACCTCGACCAAAACACCCTATATCTCCCACTCTATCATCAAACACATTCAACAAACCTTCAAAATACTCACTCCATCTCCTTCTCACATCACCACTACTTGTTATCACCTCCCCATTTGCACCCTTCACTGAAGTTCCCATTTGCTCCCTTGTCTTACACACTTTATTTACCTCCTTCCAGAACATCTTTTATTCTCCCTAAAATTTAATGATACTCTCTCACCCCAACTCTCATTTGCCCTCTTTTTCACCTCTTGCACCTTTCTCTTGACCTCCTGTCTCTTTCTTTTATACACCTCCCACTCAATTGCATTTTTTCCCTGCAAAAATCGTCCAAATGCCTCTCTCTTCTCTTTCACTAATAATCTTACTTCTTCATCCCACCACTCACTACCCTTTCTAATCAACCCACCTCCCACTCTTGTGGCATTATATATATATATATATATATATATATATATATATATATATATATATATATATATATATATATATATATATATTCATTTTTTTTTTCATACTTTGTCGCTGTCTCCCGCGTTTGCGAGGTAGCGCAAGGAAACAGACGAAAGAAATGGCCCAACCCCCCCCCATACACATGTATATACATACGTCCACACACGCAAATATACATACCTACACAGCTTTCCATGGTTTACCCCAGACGCTTCACATGCCTTGATTCAACCCACTGACAGCACTTCAACCCCGGTATACCACATCGCTCCAATTCACTCTATTCCTTGCCCTCATTTCACCCTCCTGCATGTTCAGGCCCCGATCACACAAAATCTTTTTCACTCCATCTTTCCACCTCCAATTTGGTCTCCCTCTTCTCCTTGCTCCCTCCACCTCCGACACATATATCCTCTTGGTCAATCTTTCCTCACTCATCCTCTCCATGTGCCCAAACCACTTCTAAACACCCTCTTCTGCTCTCTCAACCACGCTCTTTTTATTTCCACACATCTCTCTTACCCTTACGTTACTCACTCGATCAAACCACCTCACACCACACATTGTCCTCAAACATCTCATTTCCAGCACATCCATCCTCCTGTGCACAACTCTATCCATAGCCCACGCCTCGCAACCATACAACATTGTTGGAACCACTATTCCTTCAAACATACCCATTTTTGCTTTCCGAGATAATGTTCTCGACTTCCACACATTCTTCAAGGCCCCCAGAATTTTCGCCCCCTCCCCCACCCTATGATCCACTTCCGCTTCCATGGTTCCATCCGCTGCCAGATCCACTCCCAGATATCTAAAACACTTCACTTCCTCCAGTTTTTCTCCATTCAAACTCACCACCCAATTGACTTGACCCTCAACCCTACTGTACCTAATAACCTTGCTCTTATCCTGGAAATCCTCCCCTCTCTCTTTTTGTTTTTCCCCAAAAGAAGGAATAGAGAAGGGG
The DNA here is from genome assembly GCF_036320965.1 of Panulirus ornatus. NCBI lineage: Eukaryota > Metazoa > Arthropoda > Malacostraca > Decapoda > Palinuridae > Panulirus > Panulirus ornatus. The sequence goes on along the minus strand of NC_092244.1, from coordinate 23,685,208 downwards.
GCCAGGTGAGGATATTCCCTCAAAGGCCCAGTCCTCTGTTCTTAATGCTACCTCGCTAATGCGGGAAATGGCGAATAGTATATATATATATGGATCTGGAGAAGGCATATGATAGAGTTGATAGAGATGCTCTGTGGAAGGTATTAAGAATATATGGTGTGGGAGGAAAGTTGTTAGAAGCAGTGAAAAGTTTTTATCGAGGATGTAAGGTATGTGTACGTGTAGGAAGAGAGGAAAGTGATTGGTTCTCAGTGAATGTAGGTTTGCGGCAGGGGTGTGTGATGTCTCCATGGTTGTTTAATTTGTTTATGGATGGGGTTGTTAGGGAGGTAAATGCAAGAGTTTTGGAAAGAGGGGCAAGTATGAAGTCTGTTGGGGATGAGAGAGCTTGGGAAGTGAGTCAGTTGTTGTTCGCTGATGATACAGCGCTGGTGGCTGATTCATGTGAGAAACTGCAGAAGCTGGTGACTGAGTTTGGTAAAGTGTGTGGAAGAAGAAAGTTAAGAGTAAATGTGAATAAGAGCAAGGTTATTAGGTACAGTAGGGTTGAGGGTCAAGTCAATTGGGAGGTGAGTTTGAATGGAGAAAAACTGGAGGAAGTGAAGTGTTTTAGATATCTGGGAGTGGATCTGGCAGCGGATGGAACCATGGAAGCGGAAGTGGGTCATAGGGTGGGGGAGGGGGCGAAAATTCTGGGGGCCTTGAAGAATGTGTGGAAGTCGAGAACATTATCTCGGAAAGCAAAAATGGGTATGTTTGAAGGAATAGTGGTTCCAACAATGTTGTATGGTTGCGAGGCGTGGGCTATGGATAGAGTTGTGCACAGGAGGATGGATGTGCTGGAAATGAGATGTTTGAGGACAATGTGTGGTGTGAGGTGGTTTGATCGAGTGAGTAACGTAAGGGTAAGAGAGATGTGTGGAAATAAAAAGAGCGTGGTTGAGAGAGCAGAAGAGGGTGTTTAGAAGTGGTTTGGGCACATGGAGAGGATGAGTGAGGAAAGATTGACCAAGAGGATATATGTGTCGGAGGTGGAGGGAACAAGGAGAAGAGGGAGACCAAATTGGAGGTGGAAAGATGGAGTGAAAAAGATTTTGTGTGATCGGGGCCTGAACATGCACGAGGGTGAAAGGAGGGCAAGGAATAGAGTGAATTGGAGCGATGTGGTATACCGGGGTTGACGTGCTGTCAGTGGATTGAATCAAGGCATGTGAAGCGTCTGGGGTAAGCCATGGAATGCTGTGTAGGTATGTATATTTGCGTGTGTGGACGTATGTATATACATGTGTATGGGGGGGTTGGGCCATTTCTTTCGTCTGTTTCCTTGCGCTACCTCGCAAACGCGGGAGACAGCGACAAAGTATAAAAAAAAATATATATATATATATATATATATATATATATATATATATATATATATATATATATATATATATATTTTTTTTTTTTATACTTTGTTGCTGTCTCCCGTGTTTGCGAGGTAGCGCAAGGAAACAGACGAAAGAAATGGCCCAACCCCCCCATACACATGTATATACATACGTCCACACACGCAAATATACATACCTACACAGCATTCCATGGCTTACCCCAGACGCTTCACATGCCTTGATTCAATCCACTGACAGCACGTCAACCCCGGTATACCACATCGCTCCAATTCACTCTATTCCTTGCCCTCCTTTCACCCTCGTGCATGTTCAGGCCCCGATCACACAAAATCTTTTTCACTCCATCTTTCCACCTCCAATTTGGTCTCCCTCTTCTCCTCGTTCCCTCCACCTCCGACACATATATCCTCTTGGTCAATCTTTCCTCACTCATTCTCTCCATGTGCCCAAACCACTTCAAAACACCCTCTTCTGCTCTCTCAACCACGCTCTTTTTATTTCCACACATCTCTCTTACCCTTACGTTACTCACTCGATCAAACCACCTCACACCAAACATTGTCCTCAAACATCTCATTTCCAGCACATCCATCCTCCTGCGCACAACTCTATCCATAGCCCACGCCTCGCAACCATACAACATTGTTGGAACCACTATTCCTTCAAACATACCCATTTTTGCTTTCCGAGATAATGTTCTCGACTTCCACACATTCTTCAAGGCCCCCAGAATTTTCGCCCCCTCCCCCACCCTATGATCCACTTCCGCTTCCATGGTTCCATCCGCTGCCAGATCCACTCCCAGATATCTAAAACACTTCACTTCCTCCAGTTTTTCTCCATTCAAACTCACCTCCCAATTGACTTGACCCTCAACCCTACTGTACCTAATAACCTTGCTCTTATTCATATTTACTCTTAACTTTCTTCTTCCACACACTTTACCAAACTCAGTCACCAGCTTCTGCAGTTTCTCACATGAATCAGCCACCAGCGCTGTATCATCAGCGAACAACAACTGACTCACTTCCCAAGCTCTCTCATCCCCAACAGACTTCATACTTGCCCCTCTTTCCAAAACTCTTGCATTTACCTCCCTAACAACCCCATCCATAAACAAATTAAACAACCATGGAGACATCACACACCCCTGCCGCAAACCTACATTCACTGAGAACCAATCACTTTCCTCTCTTCCTACACGTACACATGCCTTACATCCTCGATAAAAACTTTTCACTGCTTCTAACAACTTTCCTCCCACACCATATATTCTTAATACCTTCCACAGAGCATCTCTATCAACTCTATCATATGCCTTCTCCAGATCCATATATATATATACTATTCGCCATTTCCCGCATTAGCGAGGTAGCGTTAAGAACAGAGGACTGGGCCTTTGAGGGAATATCCTCACCTGGCGCCCTTCTCTATTCCTTCTTTTGGGGAAAAACAAAAAGAGAGAGGGGAGGATTTCCAGGATTTCCATTTATATATATACATATATATATATACATATATATATATATATATATATATATATATATATATATATATATATATATATATATATATTATCCCTGGGGATAGGGGAGAAAGAATACTTCCCATGTATTTCCTGCGTGTCGTAGAAGGCGACTAAAAGGGGAGGGAGCGGGGGGCTGGAAATCCTCCCCTCTCGTTTTTTTTTTTTTTTTTTTTTTTTATTTTCCAAAAGAAGGAACAGAGAATTGGGCCAGGTGAGGGTAGTCCCTCAAAGGCCCAGTCCTCTGTTCTTAACGCTACCTCGCTAATGCGGGAAATGGCGAATAGTTTGAAAGAAAAGAAAGAAATATATATATATATATATCCCTGGGGATAGGGGAGAAAGAATACTTCCCACATATTCGCTGTGTGTTGTAGAAGGCAACTAAAAGGGGAGGGAGTGGGTGGCTGGCAATCCTTCCCTCTCATTTTTTTTTTAATTTTCCAAAAGAGGGAACAGAGAAGGGGGCAAGGTGAGGATATTCCCTGAAAGGCCCAGTCCTCTGTTCTTAACACTACCTTGCTAATGCAGGAAATGGCAAATAGTATGAAAAAAAGAATATCCCTGGGAATTGGGGAGAAAGAATGTCCCACACATTCCCCATGTGTCGTGGAAGGCGACTAAAGGGGACGGGAGCGGTGGGCTAGAAACCTCCTCTTCTTGTATTTTAAGTTTCTGAAAGGGCAAACAGAAGGAGTCATGCGGGGAGTGCTCATTCTCCTCGAAGGCTCAGACTGAGATGTCTAGATGTGTGTGGATGTAAGGAAGATGAGAAAAAAGGAGAGATAAGTGGTATGTTTGAGGAAAGTAACCTGGATGTTTTGGCTCTGAGTGAAAGGAAGCTCAAGGGTAAAGGGGAAGAGTTTTTTGGAAATGTTTTGGGAGTAAAGTCAGGGGTTGGTGAGAGGACAAGAGCAAAGGAAGGAGTAGCACTACTCCTGAAACAGGAGTTGTGGGATTATGTGATAGAATGTAAGAAAGTAAAATCGACAGCTAGAGACACAGTGTGAACGGATGTGGCCTTTTTGTCTTTTCCTGGCGCTAAATCACTGACGGGGGGTATGCTACTTCATGTGTGTGTGTGTGTGTGTGTGTGTGTGTGTGTGTGTGTGTGTGTGTGTGTGTGTAGTGTGTGTGTGTGTGTGTGTGTGTGTGTGTGTGTGTGTGTGTGTGTGTGTGTGTGGGGGTAGCGACAGGAATGGATGAAGGCAAGCAAGTATGAATATGTACATGTGTATATATGTATATGTTTATGTATGTATATCCTCCTCAAAGGCTCAGATTGAGATGCCTGTGTGTGGATGTAAGGAAGATGAGAAAAAAGGAGAGATATATAGTATGTTTGAGGAAAGGAAACTGGATGGAAATGACTATGCAAATACTGTGTACTTGAATACCTTTCATCTGTAGTTGGTGAGCAACAGGGTCTACACAGGTCATTTCTCATCAGGCTCACACAGCCAGCAGATAGCATTTTACCGAACCTAACTGTACAATGTGAGACAAAGGGTATTCGAGTAAAAAGTATTCAAATAGTCTCTATCTGTCACATGTGATGCACCGAAACCTCAACTCCCTTTCCACATCCAGGCCTCAAAAAAATTTCCATGGTGTACCCCAGACGCTTCACATGCCCTGGTTCAATCCATTGACAGCGTGTCGGCCCCGGTATACCACATCTTTCCAATTCACTCTATTCCTTGCATGCCTTTCATCCTCCTGTATGTTCAAGCCCCGATCGCTCAAAATCTTTTTCACTCCATCCTTCCACCTCCAATTTGGTTTCCTCCTTCTCCTCGTTCCCTCCACCTCAGACATATATCCTCTTTGTTAATCTTTCCTCACTCATTCTCTCCATGCGACCAAACCATTTCAGTACACCCTCTTTTGCTCTCTCAACCAAACTCTTTATTGCCACACATCTCTCTTACCCTTTCAATGCTTACTTGATCAAACCACTTCACACCACATATTGTCCCCAAACATCTCATTTCCAACATATCCACCTTCCCCTCACAACCCTATCTATAGCCCAGCCTCGCAACCATGTATCATTGTTGGAACCACTTTTCCTTCAAACATATCCATTTTTGCTCTCAGAGATAATGTTTTTGCCTTCCACACATTCTTCAACGCTCTCAGAACCCTCGCCCCCTCCCCCACCCTGTGACTCACCTCAGCTTCAATGGTTCCATCCGCTGCCAAATCCACTCCCAGGTATCTATAACATTTCACTTCCTCCCATTTTTCTCCATTCAAACTTACCTCCCACTAAACTTGTCTCTCAACCCTACTGTACCTAATAACCTTGCTCTTATTCATATTTTCTCTCAGCTTTCTTTTTTAACACACTTTACCAAACTCAGTCACCAACTTCTGCAGTTTCTCACCCGAATCAACCACCAATGCTATATCATCATTGAACTCACTTCCCAAGCCCTCTCGTCCACAACAGACTGCAAACTTGCTCCTCTCTCCAAAACTCTTGCATTCACCTCCCTAACACCCGTATCCATAAACAAATTAAACAACCATGGAAACATGACGCACCACTGCCGCAAACCAACTTTCACTGGGAACCAATCACTTTCCTCTCTTCATACCCGTACACATGCCTTAAATCCTTGATAAAAACCTTTCACTGCTTCTAGGAACTTACCTTCCACACCATATACTCTTAATACCTTCCACAAAGCATCTCTATCAACTCTATCATATGTCTTCCCCAGATCCATAAATGCTACATACAAATCCATCTGTTTTTCTAGGTATTTCTCACATATATTCTTCAATGCAAACACCTAATCCACACATCCTCTACTACATCTGAAACCACACTGCTCTTCCCCAATCTGATGCTCTGTATTTGCCTGCATCCTCTCAATTGATACCTTCCCATATGATTTGCCAGGATTACTCAACATACTTGTACCTTTGTAATTTGAACAATCATCTTTATCCCCTTTGCCTTTATGCAATTGCACTATGCATGCATTCCGCCAATCTTCAGGCACCTCAGGATGAACCATGCACACATTGAATATTCTTGCCAACCAGTCAACAACACGGTCACCCCATTTTTTTAGTAAATTCCACTGCAATACCATCCAAACCCGACACCTTGCCAGCTTTCATCTTCCGCAAAGATTTCACGACCTCTTCTCTGTTTACCAAACCATTCTCCTTTGTCCTCTCACTTTGCACACCACCTTGAGCAAAACACCCTATATTGGAACTGTATCATCAAACACATTCAAGAAACCTTCAGAATACTCACTCCATTTCCTCATTTCACCAAAACTTTTTACTACCTCCCCATTAACCTCCTTCACCGATGTTCCCATTTGTTCTCTTGTCTTATACACTTTATTTACCTGCTTCCAAAACATCTTTTTGTTCTCCCCCAAATCTAACGATACTCTCTCACGCCAACTCTCATTTGCCCTCTTTTTCACCTCTTGCACTTTTTTCTTGACCTCCTGCCTCTTTCTTTCATACATCTCCCAGTCATTTGCATTATTTCCCTGTAAAAAACATACCAAATGCTTCTCTCTTCTCTTTCACTAGGAATCTTTCTTCTTCATCCCACTACTCACTACCCTCTCTAATCTGCCCACCTCCCATGCTTCTCATACCACAAGCATCTTTTGCGAAAGCCATCACTGCTTCCCTAAATACATCCCATTCCTCCCCCACTCCCCTTACGTCCTTAGTTCTCGCCTTTTTCCATTCTGTACTCAGTCCCTCCTGGTACTTCCTCACAAAAGACTCCTTCCCAAGCTCACTTACTCTCACCACTCTTTTCACCCCAACATTCTCTCTTCTGAAAACTTTTACAAATCTTCGCCTCCACAAGATAATGATCAGACATCCCTCCAGTTGCACCTCTCAGCATATTAACATCCAAGTCTCTCTTTCGCGTGCCTGTCAATTAACACGTAATCCAATAACGCTCTCTGGCCATCTCTCCAAATTACATACGTATATTTATGTATATCTTTCTTTGTACACCAGGTATTCCCAATCACCAGTCCTTTTTCAGCACATAACTCTACAAGCTCTTCACCATTTCCATTTATAACACTGAACAACCCATGTACACCAATTATTCCCTCAACTGCCACATTACTCATCTTTGCATTCAAATCACCCATCACTATAACCCAGTCTCGTGCATCAAAACTACTAACACACTCACTAACCTACTCCCAAAACACTTGCCTCTCATGATCTTCCTTCTCATGCCCAGGTGCATATGCACCAATAATCACCAATCTCTCTTCATCCACTTTCAGTTTTACCCATATCAATCTAGAGTTTACTTTCTTACACTCTATCACAGGAGTGCTGGGAGTATGTGATAAGAGTGTAAAAAAGTAAACTCTAGATTGATATGGGTAAAACTGAAAGTGGATGAAGAGAGATGGGTGATTATTGGTGCATATGCACCTACGCATGAGAAGAAAGAACATGAGAGGCAAGCGTTTTGGGAGCAGCTAAATGAGTGTGTTAAGTAGTTTTGATGAATGAGACCGGGTTATAGTGATGGGTGATTTGAATGCAAAGGTGAGTAATGTGGCAGTTGAGGGAATAATTGGTGTACTTGGGGAGTTCAGTGCTGTAAATGGAAATGGTAGAGAGCTTGTAGATTTATGTGCTGAAAAAGGACTGGTAATTAGGAATACCTGGTATAAAAAGAGAGATATGCATAAGTATACGTATGTAGGTAGGAGAGATGGCCGGAGAGCGTTATTGAATTATGTATTAATTGACAGGCACGCAAAAGAGAGACTTTTGGATGTTAATGTGCTGAGAGGTGCAAATGGAGGGATGTCTGATCATTATCTTGTGGAGGCGAAGGTGAAGATTTGAAGAGATTTTCAGAAAAGAAGAGAGAATGTTGGGGTGAAAAGAGTGGTGACAGTAAGTGAGCTAGGGAAGAAGACTTGTGTGAGGAAGTACCAGGAGAGACTGATTACAGAATGGAAAAAGGTGAGAACAATGGACATAAGGGGAGGGGGAGGAATGAGATGTATTTACGGAAGCAGTGATGGCCTACGCAAAAGATGCTTGTGGCATGAGAAGTGTGGGAGGTGGGCAGATTAGAAAGGGTACTGAGTGGTGGGATGAAGAAGTAAGATTATTAGTGAAACAGAAGAGAAAGGCATTTGGATGATTTTTGCAGGGAAATTATGCAAATGAGTGGGAGATGTATAAAAGAAAGAGGCAGGAGGTCAAGATAAAGGTGCAAGGGATGAAAAAGAGGGCAAATGAGAGTTGGGGTGAGAGAGTATCGTTATATTTTAGGAAGAATAAAAAGATGTTTTGGAAGGAGGTAAATAAAGTGTATAAGACAAGAGAACAAATGGGAACTTCAGTGAAGAGGGCTACTGGGGAGGTGATAACAAGTAGTGGTGAGGTGAGGAGATGAAGTGAGTATTTTGAAGGTTTGTTGAATGTGTTTGATGATAGAGTGGCAGATATAGGGTGCTTTGGTCGAGGTGGTGTGCAAATTGAGAGGGTTAGGGAGAATGATTTGGTAAACAGAGAAGAGGTAGTAAAAGCTTTGCGGAAGATGAAAGCCAGCAAGGCAGCAGGTTTGGATGGAATTGCAGTGGAATTTATTAAACAAGGGGGTGACTGTACTGTTGACTGGTCAGTAAGGTTATTTAATGTATGTATGACTCATGGTGAGGTGCCTGAGGATTGTAGGAATGCTTGCATAGTACCATTATACAAAGGCAAAAGGGATAAGAGTGAGTGATCAAATAACAGAGGTATAAGTTTGTTGAGTATTCCTGGGAAATTATATGGGAAGGTATTGACTGAGAGGCTGAAGGCATATACAGAGCATTAGATTGGGAAAGAGCAGTGTGGTTTCAGAAGTGGTAGAGGATGTGTGGATTATGCGTTTGCTTTAAAGAATGTATGTGAGAAATACTTAGAAAAGCAAATGGATTTGTACGTAGCATTTATGCATCTGGAGAAGGCTTATGATAGAATTGATAGAGATGCTCTGTGGAAGGTATTAAGAATATATGGTGTGGGAAGCAAGTTGTTAGAAGCAGTGAAAAGTTTTTATCGAGGATGTAAGGCATGTGTACGTGTAGGAAGAGAGGAAAGTGATTGGATCACAGTGAATGTAGGTTTGCGGCAGGGGTGTGTGATGTCTCCATGGTCGTTTAATTTGTTTATGGATGGAGTTGTTAAGGAGGTGAATGCAAGAGTTTTGGAAAGAGAGGCAAGTATGCAGTCTGTTGTGGATGAGAGAGCTTGGGAAGTGAGTCAGTAGTTATTCGCTGATGATACAGCACTGGTGCCTGATTCATGTGAGAAACTGCAGAAGCTGGTGACTGAGTTTGGTAAAGTTTGTGAAAGAAGAAAGCTGAGAGTAAATGTGAATAAGAGCAAGGTTATTAGGTACAGTAGGGTTGAGGGTCAAGTCAACTGGGAGGTAAATTTGAATGGAAAAAAACTGGAGGAAGTGGTGTTTTAGATATCTGGGAGTGGATTTAGCAGCAGATGGAACCATGGAAGCGGAAGTGAATCATAGGGTGGGGGAGGGGGCAAAAGTTCTGGTAGCGTTGAAGAATGTGTGGAAGTCGAGAACATTATCTCAGAAAGCAAAACTGGGTATGTTTGAAGGAATAGTGGTTCCAACAATGTTATATGGTTGCAAGGCGTGGGCTATGGATAGAGTTGTGCGCAGGAGGGTGGATGTGCTAGAAATGAGATGTTTGAGGACAACATGTGCTGTGAGGTGGTTTGATCGTGTAAGTAATAATTGGGTAAGAGAGATGTGTGGTAATAAGAAGAGTGTGGTTGAGAGAGCAGAAGAGGGCGTTTTGAAATAGTCTGGTCACATGGAGAGAATGAGTGAGGAAAGATTGACCAAGAGGATATATGTGTCATAGGTGGAGGGAACGAGGAGAAGTGGGAGACCAAATTGGAGGTGGAAAGATGGAGTAAAAAGGATTTTGAATGATCGGGGCTTGAACATGCAGGAGGGTGAAAGGCGTGCAAGAAATAGAGTGAATTGGAACGATGTGGTATACCGGGGTCGACATGCTGTCAATGGAGTGAATCAGGGCATGTGAAGTATCTGGGGTAAACCATGGGAAGTTCTGTGGGGCCTGGATGTGGAAAGAGAGCTGTGGTTTCGGTGCATTATTTCATGACAGCTAGAGACCGAGTGTGAACGAATGTGGCCCTTATTGTCTTTTCCTAGCGCTACCTCGCGCACATGAGGGGGGAGGGGGTTGTCATTTCATGTGTGGCGTGGTAGCGATAGAAATGAATAAAGGAAGACAGTATGGATTATGTACATGTGCATATATGTATATATGTCTGTGTGTGTATATATATGTATACGTTGAGATGTATAGGTATGCATATTTGAGTGTGTGAATGTGTATGTATATACATGTGTATGTGGGTGGCTTTGGCCATTCTTTCTTCTGTTTCCTTGCACTACCTCACTAACGTGGGGGACAGCGACAAAGCAAAATATACACATGTATATAAATGCACGTCCACACACGCACATATACACACCTATACATCTCAACATATATGTATATATATATGTGTATATATGTATATATATGTGTATGGGGATGGGTTGGGCCATTTCTTTCGTCTGTTTCCTTGCGCTACCTCGCAAACGCGGGAGACAGCAAAAAAAAAAAAAAAAAAAAATACTTCCCACGTATTCCCTGCGTGTCATAGAAGGCGACTAAAAGGGGAGGGAGCGGGTGGCTGGAAATCCTCCCCTCTCGTTTTTTTTAATTTTCCAAAAGAAGGAACAGAGAAGGGGGGCCAGGTGAGGATATTCCCTCAAAGGCCCAGTCCTCTGTTCTTAACGCTACCTCGCTAATGCGGGAAATGGCGAATAGTATGAAAGAAAGAAAGAAAGAAGATATATATATATATATATATATATATATATATATATATATATATATATATATATATATATATATATATATATTCTTTCTTTCTTTCAAACTATTCGCCATTACCCGCATAAGCAAGGTAGCGTTAAGAACAGAGGACTGGGCCTCTGAGGGAATATCCTCACCTGGCCCCCTTCTCTGTTCCTTCTTTTGAAAAAAAAAAAAAGAAAAAAAAAAAAAAAAAAAAAAAAAAAGCGTTAAGAACAGAGGACTGGGCCTTTGAGGGAATACCCTCACCTGGCCCCCTTCTCTGTTCCTTCTTTTGGAAAATTGAAATAAAAAAATGAGAGGGGAGGATTTCCAGCCCCCCACTCCCTTCCCTTTTAGTCGCCTTCTACGACACGCAGGGAATACGTGGGAAGTATTCTTTCTCCCCTATCCACAGGGATATATATATATATATATATATATATATATATATATATATATATATATATATATTTATATCTATATATATATATATATATATATATTTATATTTATATATATATATATATATATATATATATATATATATATATATATATATATATATATATTTATATATATTATCCCGGGGGATAGGGGATTAAGAATACTTCCCACGTATTCCCTGCGTGTCGTAGAAGGTGACTAAAAGGGGAGGGAGCGGGAGGCTGGAAATCCTCCCCTCTCATTTTTTTTTTTTTAATTTTCCAAAAGAAGGAACAGAGGGGGCCAGGTGAGGATGTTCCAAAACAGGCCCAGTCCTCTGTTCTTAAAGCTACCTCGCTAACATGGGAAATGGCGATTAGTTTAAAAGAAAAGAAAAAAATATTTATTTATATATATTTACACACACAGACATATACATATATACACGTACATAATTCATACTGTCTGCCTTTATCCATTCTCTTCGCTACCCCACCACACATGAAATAACTACCCCCTCCCCCCGCATGTGTGCGAGGTAGCACTAAGAAAAGACAACAAAGGCCACATTCTTTCACATTCAGTCTCTAGCTGTCATGTATAATATATATATATATATATATATATATATATATATTTTTTTTTTTTTTTTTTTTTTTTTTTTTTTTTTTTATACTTTGTCGCTGTCTCCCGCGTTTGCGAGGTAGCGCAAGGAAACAGACGAAAGAAATGGCCCAACCCCCCCCCATACACATGTACATACACACGTCCACACACGCAAATATACATACCTACACAGCTTTCCATGGTTTACCCCAGACGCTTCACATGCCTTGCTTCAATCCACTGACAGCACGTCAACCCCTGTATACCACATGACTCCAATTCACTCTATTTCTTGCCCTCCTTTCACCCTCCTGCATGTTCAGGCCCCGATCACACAAAATCTTTTTCACTCCATCTTTCCACCTCCAATTTGGTCTCCCTCTTCTCCTCGTTCCCTCCACCTCCGACACATATATCCTCTTGGTCAATCTCTCCTCACTCATTCTCTCCATGTGCCCAAACCATTTCAAAACACCCTCTTCTGCTCTCTCGACCACGCTCTTTTTATTTCCACACATCTCTCTTACCCTTACGTTACTTACTCGATCAAACCACCTCACACCACACATTGTCCTCAAACATCTCATTTCCAGCACATCCATCCTCCTGCGCACATCTCTATCCATAGCCCACGCCTCGCAACCATACAGCATTGTTGGAACCACTATTCCCTCAAACATACCCATTTTTGCTTTCCGAGATAATGTTCTCGACTTCCACACATTTTTCAAGGCTCCCAAAATTTTCGCCCCCTCCCCCACCCTATGATCCACTTCCGCTTCCATGGTTCCATCCGCTGACAGATCCACTCCCAGATATCTAAAACACTTCACTTCCTCCAGTTTTTCTCCATTCAAACTCACCTCCCAATTGACTTGACCCTCACCCCTACTGTACCTAATAACCTTGCTCTTATTCACATTTACTCTCAACTTTCTTCTTCCACACACTTTACCAAACTCAGTCACCAGCTTCTGCAGTTTCTCACATGAATCAGCCACCAGCGCTGTATCATCAGCGAACAACAATTGACTCACTTCCCAAGCTCTCTCATCCCCAACAGACTTCATACTTGCCCCTCTTTCCAGGACTCTTGCATTTACCTCCCTTACAACCCCATCCATAAACAAATTAAACAACCATGGAGACATCACACACCCCTGCCGCAAACCTACATTCACTGAGAACCAATCACTTTCCTCTCTTCCTACACGTACACATGCCTTACATCCTCGATAAAAACTTTTCACTGCTTCTAACAACTTGCCTCCCACACCATATATTCTTAATACCTTCCACAGAGCATCTCTATCAACTCTATCATATGCCTTCTCCAGATCCATAAATGCTACATACAAATCCATTTGCTTTTCTAAGTATTTCTCACATACATTCTTCAAAGCAAACACCTGATCCACACATCCTCTACCACTTCTGAAACCGCACTGCTCTTCCCCAATCTGATGCTCTGTACATGCCTTCACCCTCTCAATCAATACCCTCCCATATAATTTACCAGGAATACTCAACAAACTTATACCTCTGTATATATATATATATATATATATATATATATATATATATATATATATATATATATATATATTCTTTTTTCTTTCTTTTAAACTATTCGCCATTTCCCGCATTAGCGAGGTAGCGTTAGGAACAGAGGACTGGGCCTTTTTTGGAATATCCTCACCTGGCCCCCTCTGTTCCTTCTTTTGGAAAATTTAAAAAAAAGAGAGGGGAGGATTTCCAGCCCCCCGCTCCCTCCCCTTTTAGTCGCCTTCTACGACACGCAGGGGATACGTGGGAAGTATTCTTAATCCCCTATCCCCAGGGATATATACACATTATACACATTATAGAGTGGCATATATAGGGTGTTTTGGTCGAGGTGGTGTGCAAAGTGAGAGGGTTAGGGAAAATGATTTGGTAAACAGAGAAGAGGTAGTAAAAGCTTTGTGGAAGATGAAAGCCGGCAAGGCAGCAGGTTTGGATGGTACTGCAGCGGAATTTACTAAAAAAGGGGGTGACTGTATTGTTGACTGGTCGGTAAGGTTATTTAATGTATGTATGACTCATGGTGAGGTGCCTGAGGATTGGCAGAATGCGTGCATAGTGCCATTGTACTAAGGCAAAGGGGATAAGAGTGAGTGCTCAAATTACAGAGGTATAAGTTTGTTGAGTATTCCTGGTAAATTATATGGGAGGGTATTGATTGAGAGGGTGAAGGCATGTACAGAGCATCAGATTGGGGAAGAGCAGTGTGGTTTCAGAAGTGGTAGAGGATGTGTGGATCAGGTGTTTGCTTTGAAGAATGTATGTGAGAAATACTTAGAAAAGCAAATGGATTTGTATGTAGCATTTATGGATCTGCAGAAGGCATATGATAGAGCTGATAGAAATGCTCTGTGGAAGGTTTTAAGAATATATGGTGTGGGAGGCAAGTTGTTAGAAGCAGTGAAAAGTTTTTATCAAGGATGTAAGGCAAGTGTACGTGTAGGAAGAGAGGAAAGTGATTGGTTCTCAGTGAATGTAGGTTTGTGGCAGGGGTGTGTGATGTCTCCATGGTTGTTTAATTTGTTTATGGATGGGGTTGTTAGGGAGGTGAATGCAAGAGCTTTGGAAAGAGGGGCAAGTATGAAGTCTGTTGTGGATGAGAGAGCTTGGGAAGCGAGTCAGTTGTTGTTCGCTGATGATACAGCACTGGTGGCTGATTCATGTGAGAAACTGCAGAAGCTGGTGACTGAGGTTGGTAAAGTGTGTGAAAGAAGAAAGTTAAGAGCAAATGTGAATAAGAGCAAGGTTATTAGGTACAGTAGGGTTGAGGGTCAAGTCAATTGGGAGGTAAGTTTGAATGGAGAAAAACTGGAGGAAGTAAAGTGTTTTAGATATCTGGGAGTGGATCTGGCAGCGGATGGAACCATAGAAGCGGAAGTGAATCATAGGGTGGGGGAGGGGGCGAAAATCCTGGGAGCATTGAAGAATGTGTGGAAGTCGAGAACATTATCTCGGAAAGCAAAAATGGGTATGTTTGAAGGAATAGTGGTTCCAACAATGTTGTATGGTTGCGAGGCGTGGGCTATGGATAGAGTTGTGCGCAGGAGGGTGGATGTGCTAGAAATGAGATGTTTGAGGACAACATGTGCTGTGAGGTGGTTTGATCGTGCAAGTAATAATTGGGTAAGAGAGATGTGTGGTAATAAGAAGAGTGTGGTTGAGAGAGCAGAAGAGGGCGTTTTGAAATAGGTCTGGTCACATGGAGAGAATGAGTGAGGAAAGATTGACCAAGAGGATATATGTGTCATAGGTGGAGGGAACGAGGAGAAGTGGGAGACCAAATTGGAGGTGGAAAGATGGAGTAAAAAGGATTTTGAGTGATCGGGGCTTGAACATGCAGGAGGGTGAAAGGCGTGCAAGAAATAGAGTGAATTGGAACGATGTGGTATACCGGGGTCGACATGCTGTCAATGGAGTGAATCAGGGCATGTGAAGTATCTGGGGTAAACCATGGGAAGTTCTGTGGGGCCTGGATGTGGAAAGAGAGCTGTGGTTTCGGTGCATTATTTCATGACAGCTAGAGACCGAGTGTGAACGAATGTGGCCCTTATTGTCTTTTCCTAGCGCTACCTCGCGCACATGAGGGGGGAGGGGGTTGTCATTTCATGTGTGGCGTGGTAGCGATAGAAATGAATAAAGGAAGACAGTATGGATTATGTACATGTGCATATATGTATATATGTCTGTGTGTGTATATATATGTATACGTTGAGATGTATAGGTATGCATATTTGAGTGTGTGAATGTGTATGTATATACATGTGTATGTGGGTGGCTTTGGCCATTCTTTCTTCTGTTTCCTTGCACTACCTCACTAACGTGGGGGACAGCGACAAAGCAAAATATACACATGTATATAAATGCACGTCCACACACGCACATATACACACCTATACATCTCAACATATATGTATATATATATGTGTATATATGTATATATATGTGTATGGGGATGGGTTGGGCCATTTCTTTCGTCTGTTTCCTTGCGCTACCTCGCAAACGCGGGAGACAGCAAAAAAAAAAAAAAAAAAAAAAAAAAAAAAAAATACTTCCCACGTATTCCCTGCGTGTCATAGAAGGCGACTAAAAGGGGAGGGAGCGGGTGGCTGGAAATCCTCCCCTCTCGTTTTTTTTAATTTTCCAAAAGAAGGAACAGAGAAGGGGGGCCAGGTGAGGATATTCCCTCAAAGGCCCAGTCCTCTGTTCTTAACGCTACCTCGCTAATGCGGGAAATGGCGAATAGTATGAAAGAAAGAAAGAAAGAAGATATATATATATATATATATATATATATATATATATATATATATATATATATATATATATATATATATATATATTCTTTCTTTCTTTCAAACTATTCGCCATTACCCGCATAAGCAAGGTAGCGTTAAGAACAGAGGACTGGGCCTCTGAGGGAATATCCTCACCTGGCCCCCTTCTCTGTTCCTTCTTTTGAAAAAAAAAAAAAAGAAAAAAAAAAAAAAAAAAAAAAAAAAGCGTTAAGAACAGAGGACTGGGCCTTTGAGGGAATACCCTCACCTGGCCCCCTTCTCTGTTCCTTCTTTTGGAAAATTGAAATAAAAAAATGAGAGGGGGAGGATTTCCAGCCCCCCACTCCCTTCCCTTTTAGTCGCCTTCTACGACACGCAGGGAATACGTGGGAAGTATTCTTTCTCCCCTATCCACAGGGATATATATATATATATATATATATATATATATATATATATATATTTATATTTATATATATATATATATATATATATTATATATATATATATATATATATATATATATATATATATATTTATATTTATATATATATATATATATATATATATATATATATATATATATATATATATATATATTTATATATATTATCCCGGGGGATAGGGGATTAAGAATACTTCCCACGTATTCCCTGCGTGTCGTAGAAGGTGACTAAAAGGGGAGGGAGCGGGAGGCTGGAAATCCTCCCCTCTCATTTTTTTTTTTTTTAATTTTCCAAAGAAGGAACAGAGGGGGCCAGGTGAGGATGTTCCAAAACAGGCCCAGTCCTCTGTTCTTAAAGCTACCTCGCTAACATGGGAAATGGCGATTAGTTTAAAAGAAAAGAAAAAAATATTTATTTATATATATTTACACACACAGACATATACATATATACACGTACATAATTCATACTGTCTGCCTTTATCCATTCTCTTCGCTACCCCACCACACATGAAATAACTACCCCCTCCCCCCGCATGTGTGCGAGGGTAGCACTAAGAAAAGACAACAAAGGCCACATTCTTTCACATTCAGTCTCTAGCTGTCATGTATAATATATATATATATATATATATATATATATATATATATATATATATATATATATATATATATATATATTCTTTTTTCTTTCTTTTAAACTATTCGCCATTTCCCGCGTTAGCGAGGTAGCGTTAGGAACAGAGGACTGGGCCTTTTTTGGAATATCCTCACCTGGCCCCCTCTGTTCCTTCTTTTGGAAAATTTAAAAAAAAGAGAGGGGAGGATTTCCAGCCCCCCGCTCCCTCCCCTTTTAGTCGCCTTCTACGACACGCAGGGGATACGTGGGAAGTATTCTTAATCCCCTATCCCCAGGGATATATACACATTATACACATTATAGAGTGGCATATATAGGGTGTTTTGGTCGAGGTGGTGTGCAAAGTGAGAGGGTTAGGGAAAATGATTTGGTAAACAGAGAAGAGGTAGTAAAAGCTTTGTGGAAGATGAAAGCCGGCAAGGCAGCAGGTTTGGATGGTACTGCAGTGGAATTTACTAAAAAAGGGGGTGACTGTATTGTTGACTGGTCGGTAAGGTTATTTAATGTATGTATGACTCATGGTGAGGTGCCTGAGGATTGGCAGAATGCGTGCATAGTGCCATTGTACTAAGGCAAAGGGGATAAGAGTGAGTGCTCAAATTACAGAGGTATAAGTTTGTTGAGTATTCCTGGTAAATTATATGGGAGGGTATTGATTGAGAGGGTGAAGGCATGTACAGAGCATCAGATTGGGGAAGAGCAGTGTGGTTTCAGAAGTGGTAGAGGATGTGTGGATCAGGTGTTTGCTTTGAAGAATGTATGTGAGAAATACTTAGAAAAGCAAATGGATTTGTATGTAGCATTTATGGATCTGGAGAAGGCATATGATAGAGCTGATAGAAATGCTCTGTGGAAGGTTTTAAGAATATATGGTGTGGGAGGCAAGTTGTTAGAAGCAGTGAAAAGTTTTTATCAAGGATGTAAGGCAAGTGTACGTGTAGGAAGAGAGGAAAGTGATTGGTTCTCAGTGAATGTAGGTTTGTGGCAGGGGTGTGTGATGTCTCCATGGTTGTTTAATTTGTTTATGGATGGGGTTGTTAGGGAGGTGAATGCAAGAGCTTTGGAAAGAGGGGCAAGTATGAAGTCTGTTGTGGATGAGAGAGCTTGGGAAGCGAGTCAGTTGTTGTTCGCTGATGATACAGCACTGGTGGCTGATTCATGTGAGAAACTGCAGAAGCTGGTGACTGAGGTTGGTAAAGTGTGTGAAAGAAGAAAGTTAAGAGCAAATGTGAATAAGAGCAAGGTTATTAGGTACAGTAGGGTTGAGGGTCAAGTCAATTGGGAGGTAAGTTTGAATGGAGAAAAACTGGAGGAAGTAAAGTGTTTTAGATATCTGGGAGTGGATCTGGCAGCGGATGGAACCATAGAAGCGGAAGTGAATCATAGGGTGGGGGAGGGGGCGAAAATCCTGGGAGCATTGAAGAATGTGTGGAAGTCGAGAACATTATCTCGGAAAGCAAAAATGGGTATGTTTGAAGGAATAGTGGTTCCAACAATGTTGTATGGTTGCGAGGCGTGGGCTATGGATAGAGTTGTGCGCAGGAGGGTGGATGTGCTGGAAATGAGATGTTTGAGGACAATGTGTGGTGTGAGGTGGTTTGATCGAGTAAGTAATGTAAGAGTAAGAGAGATGTGTGGAAATAAAAAGAGCATGGTTGAGAGAGCAGAAGAGGGTGTTTTGGAATGGTTTGGGCACATGGAGAGAATGAGTGAGGAAAGACTGACCAAGAGGATATATGTGTCGGAGGTGGAGGGAACGAGGAGAAGTGGGAGACCAAAATGGAGGTGGTAAGATGGAGTGAAAAAGATTTTGTGTGATCGGGGCCTGAACATGCAGGACGGTGAAAGGAGGGCAAGGAATAGAGTGAATTGGATCGATGTGGTATACCGGGGTTGACGTGCTGTCAGTGGATTGAATCAGGGCATGTGAAGCATCTGGGGTAAGCCACGGAAAGTTGCGTGGGCCCTGGATGTGGAAAGGGAGCAGTGGTTTCGGGCATTATTGCATGGCAGCTAGAGACTGAGTGTCAACGAATGGGGCCTTTGTTGTCTTTTCCTAGTGCTACCTCGCACACATGAGGGGGGAGGGTGATGGTATTCCATGTGTGGTGAGGTGGCGATGGGAGTGAATGGGGGCAGACAGTGTAAATTGTGTGCATGGGTATATATGAATGTGTCTGTGTATGTGAAAAAATGAGAGGGGAGGATTTCCAGCCCCCCCGCTCCCTTCCCTTTTAGTCGCCTTCTACGACACGCAGGAATAGTATTCCCTGCGTGTCGTAGAAGGCGACTAAAAGGGGAGGGAGTGGGGGGGGCTGGAAATCCTCCCCTACCTATTTTTTTTATATTTTTCCAAAAGAAGGAACAGAGAAGGGGGCCAGGTGAGGATATTCCTCAAAGGCCAAGTCGTCTGTTCTTAACGCTACCTCGCTAATGCAGGAAATGGCGAATAGTTTGAAAGAAAGAAAGAAAGAAAGAATATATATATATTATTATATTATTATTTTGCTTTGTTGCTGTCTCCCGCGTTTGCGAGGTAGTGCAAGGAAACAGACGAAAGAAATGGCCCAACCCACCCCCATACACATGTATATACATACATGTCCACACACGCATATATACATACCCATACATCCCAACGTACACACACACACACACACACACACACACACACACACATATACACACATGCATGCAACTCACACCGTCTGCTCCCATTCATTCCCATCGCCACCCCGCCACACATGGAACAACATCCCCCTCCCCCCCATGTGCGCGAGGTAGCACTAGGAAAAGACAACAAAGGCCACATTCGTTCACATTCAGTCTCCAGCTGTCATGCAACAATGCCCGAAACCACAGCTCCCTTTCCACATCCAGGCCCCACACAACTTTCCACGGTTTACCCCAGACGCTTCACATGCCCTGATTCAATCCATTGACAGCACGTCGACCCGGTATACCACAGTGATCCAATTCACTCTATTCCTTTCCCGCCTTTCACCCTCCTGCATGTTCAGGCCCCGATCACTCAAAATCTTTTTCACTCCATCTTTCCACCTCCAATTTGGTCTCCCACTTCTCGTTCCCTCCACCTCCGACACACATATTCTCTTGGTCAATCTTTCCTCACTCATTCTCTCCATGTGCCCAAACCATTTCAAAACACCCTCTTCTGCTCTCTCAACCACGCTCTTTTTATTTCCACACATCTCTCTCACCCTTACGTTACTTACTCGATCAAACCACCTCACACCACACATTGTCCTCAAACATCTCATTTCCAGCACATCCACCCTCCTGCGCACAATTCTATCCATAGCCCACGCCTCACAACGAGACAACATTGTTGGAACAACTATTCCTTCAAACATACCCATTTTTGCTTTCCGAGATAATGTTCTCGACTTCCACACATTCTTCAAGGCTCCCACAATTTTCGCCCCCTCCCCACCCTATGATTCACTTCCGCTTCCATGGTTCCATCCACTGCCAGATCCACTCCCAGATATCTAAAACACTTTACTTCCTCCAGTTTTTCTCCATTCAAACTTACCTCCCAATTCACTTGCCCCTCAACCCTACTGTACCTAATAACCTTGCTCTTATTCACATTTACTCTTAACTTTCTTCTTTCACACACTTTACCAAACTCAGTCACCAGCTTCGGCAGTTTCTCACATGAATTAGCCACCAGCGCTGTATCATCAGCGAACAACAACTGACTCACTTCCCAAGCTCTCTCATCCCCAACAGACTGCATACTTGCCCCTCTTTCCAAAAACTCTTGCATTCACCTCCCTAACAACCCCATCCATAAACAAATTAAACAACCATGGAGACATCATACACCCCTGCAGCAAACCTACATTCACTGAGAACCAATCACTTTCCTCTCTTCCTACACGTACACATGCCTTACATCCTCGATAAAAACTTTTCACTGCTTCTAACAACTTGCCTCCCACACCATATATTCTTAGTACCTTCCACAGAGCATCTCTATCAACTCTATCATATGCCTTCTCCAGATCCATAAATGCTACATACAAATCCATTTCCTTTTCTAAGTATTTCTCACATACATTCTTCAAAGCAAACACCTGATCCACACATCCTCTACCACTTCTGAAACCACACTGCTCTTCCCCAATCTAATGTTCTGTACATGCCTTCACCCTCTCAATCAATACCCTACCATATAATTTACCAGGAATACTCAACAAACTTATACCTCTGTAATTTGAGCACTCACTCTTATCCCCTTTGCCTTTGTACAATGGCACTATGCAAGCATTTCGCCAATCCTCAAGCACCTCACCATGAATCATACATACATTAAATAACCTTACCAACCAGTCAACAATACAGTCACCCCCTTTTTTAATAAATTCCACTGCAATACCATCCAAACCTGCTGCCTTGCTGGCTTTCATCTTCTGCAAAGCTTTTACTACCTCTTCTCTGTTTACCAAATCATTTTCCCTAACCCTCTCCTTTGCACACCACCTCGACCAAAACACCCTATATCTGCCACTCTATCATCAAACACATTCAACAAACCTTCAAAATACTCACTCCATCTCCTTCTCAAATTACCACTACTTGTTATCACCTCCCCATTTGCCCCCTTCACTGAAGTTCCCATTTGCTCCCTTGTCTTACGCACTTTATTTACCTCCTTCCAGAACATCTTTTTATTCTCCCTAAAATTTAATGATACTCTCTCACCTCAACTCTCATTTCCCTTCTTTTTCACCTCTTGCACCTTTCTCTTGACCTCCTGTCTCTTTCTTTTATACATCTCCCACTCATTTGCATTTTTTCACAGCAAAAATCGTCCAAATGCCTCTCTCTTCTCTTTCACTAATAATCTTAATTCTTCATCAACCCACCTCCCACGCTTCTCATGCCACAAGCATCTTTTGCGCAATCCATCACTGATTCCCTAAATACGTCCCATTCCTCCCCCACTCCCCTTACCTCCTTTGTTCTCACCTTTTTCCATTCTGTACTCAGTCTCTCCTGGTACTTCCTCACACAAGTCTCCTTCCCAAGCTCACTTACTCTCACCACCCTCTTCATCCCAACATTCATTATTCTTTTCTGAAAACCCATACAAATCTTCACCTTCACCTCCACAAGATAATGATCAGACATCCCTCCAGTTGCACCTCTCAGCACATTAACATCCAAAATTCTCTCTTTCGCGCGCCTGTCAATTAACACGTAATCCAATAATGCTCTCTGGCCATCTCTCCTACTTACATACGTATACTTATGTATATCTCGCTTTTTAAACCAGGTATTCCCAATCATCAGTCCTTTTTCAGTACATAAATCTACAAGCTCTTCACCATTTCCATTTACAACACTGAACACCTCATGTATACCAATTATTCCCTCAACTGCCACATTACTCACCTTTGCATTCAAATTACCCATCACTATAACCCAGTCTTGTGCCTCTAAACCACTAACACACTCATTCAGCTGCTCCCAAAACACTTGCCTCTCATTATCTTTCTTCTCACACCCAGGTGCATATGCACCAATAATCACCCATCTCTCCATCAACTTTCAGTTTTACCCATATCAATCTAGGGTTTACTTTCTTACATTCTATCACATACTCCCACAACTCCTGTTTCAGGAGTAGTGCTACTCCTTCCCTTGCTCTTGTCCTCTCACTAACCCCTGACTTTACTCCCAAGACATTCCCAAACCACTCTTCCCATTTACCCTTGAGCTTCGTTTCACTCAGAGCCAAAATATCCAGGTTCCTTTCCTCAAATATACTACCTATCTCTCCTTTTTTCACATCTTGGTTACATCCACACACATTTAGACACCCCAATCTGAGCCTACGAGGAGGATGAGCACTCCCCGCGTGACTCCTTCTTCTGTTTCCCATTTTCAGAAAGTTAAAATACAAGGAGGGGAGGATTTCTGGCCCCCCCGCTCTTGTCCCCTCTAGTAGCCTTCTACGACACGTGAGGAATGTGTGGGAACTATTCTTTCTCCCCTATCCCCAGGATAATATATATATGGATAGAGTTGTGAGCAGGAGGGTGGATGTGCTGGAAATGAGATGTTTGAGAACAATGTGTGGTGTGAGGTGGTTTGACCGAGTAAGTAATGTAAGGGTAAGAGAGATGTGTGGAAATAAAAAGAGCGTGGTTGAGAGAGCAGCAGAGGGTGTTTTGAAATGGTTTGGGAACATGGAGAGAATGAGTGAGAAAAGATTGACCAAGAGGATATATGTGTCAGAGGTGGAGGGAACGAGGAGAAGTGGGAGACCAAATTGGAGGTGGAAAGATGGAGTGAAAAAGATTTTGTGTGATCAGGGCCTGAACATGCAGGACAGTGAAAGGAGGGCAAGGAATAGAGTGAATTGGATCGATGTGGTATACCAGGGTTGACATGCTGTCAGTGGATTGAATCAGGGCATGTGAAGCATCTGGGGTAAACCATGGAAAGTTGTGTGGGGCCTGGATGTGGAAAGGGAGCTGTGGTTTCGGGCATTATTGCGTGGCAGCTAGAGACTGAGTGTGAACAAATGGGGCCTTTGTTGTCTTCTCCTAGTGCTACCTCGCACACATGAGGGGGGAGGGGGAAGGTATTCCATGTGTGGTGAGGTGGCGATGGGAGTGAATGGGGGCAGACAGTGTGAATTGTGTGCATGGGTATATACGTATGTGTCTGTGTCTGTATATATATGTGTACATTGAGATGTATAGGTATGTATATTTGCGTGCGTGGACATGTGTGTGTATACATTGTGTATGGGGGTGGGTAGGGGCCATTTCTTTTGTCTGTTACCTTGCGCTACCTCGCAAACGCGGGAGACAGCGACAAAGCAAAATATAAATAAATAAATAAATATAAATATATATATATATATATATATATATATATATATATATATATATATATATATATATATATATATATATGCATATATATATATATATATATATATATATATATATATATATATATATATATATATATATATATGTATATATATATATATATATATATATATATATATATATATATATATATATATATATATATATATATACGAACAAGGTGCATATGAACGTACACCTTCATAGAACATACAATCCTCCAACAGCCAGGATTGAGCCCGGGACACCTGTGCAACAGGCGGGAGCGCCACCACTAGGCTAGATCGCCCCTAATAGGGAAATGACTATTCAAATTCTATGTACTCTAATACCCTTCATCTCACATTGATGAGCAATGGGGTCTACAACGGTCTTTTCCCATCCGGCTCACACGGCCAGCAGATAGCAGTTTACCAAACCTAACTGTACAACGCGGAGGTATATGAATATGCACAGAGTGCATATGAATGCGAAACTTCATAGAACATACAAACCTCCAACAGCCAGGATCGAACCTGAGACCCGTGAAACAGGCGGGAGTGCTTCCACTAGGCTATGATCACCCATAATAGGGAAATGACTATTCGGATACTATGTACTCGAATACCCTCCGTCTCACATTGGTGAGGAACGGGGTCTAAGCTGGTCTTTTCCTATCAGGATTACACAGCCAGCAGATAGCATTTTACCAAACCTAACTGTACAATGCGGATGCTTATGAATACGAACAAAGTGCATATGAACGTGCACCTTGAAAGAACATACAAACTTCCCACCTGTTAAACTGGGGTTCCAGGTTCGATCCTGGCTGTTGGAGGTTTATATGTTCTATGAAGGTGGGCGTTCATGTGCACTTTGTTCGTATTCATATACCTCCGAATTGTACAGTTAGGTTTGGTAAAATGCTATCTGCTGCCTGTGTGAGCCTGATGGGAAATGACCGGTGTACACCCCGTTGCTCACCAACGTGAGACAAATGGTATTCAAGTAGATAATATTCAAAGTCATTTTCCTATTAGAGGCGATCACAGCCTAGCAGTAGTGTTCCCACCTGTTACAAAGGGGTCCCAGGTTCAATCCTGGCTGTTGGAGATTAGTATGATATCTTTTTTTTCTTTCATACTATTCGCCATTTCCCGCGTTAGCGAGGTAGGGTTAAGAACAGAGGACTAGGCCTTTAAGAGAATATCCTCATCTAGCCCCCTTCTCTGTTCCTTCTATTGAAAAATTAAAATATATACAATAATGCAATGAAACCACAGCTCCCTTTCCACATCCAGGCCCGACAAAACTTTCCATGGTTCACCCCACACGCTTCACATGCCCTGGTTCAATCCACTGATAGCATGTTGACCCCGGTATACCACATCGTTTCAATTCACTCTATTCCTTACACGCCTTTCACCCTCCTGTATGTTCAGGCCCCGATCACTCAAAATCTTTTCCAATCCATCTTTCCACCTCCAGTTTCGTCTCCCACTTCTCGTTCCCTCCACCTATGACATATTTATCAATCTTTCCTCACTCATTCTCTCCATATGACCAAACCATTTCAAAACACCCTCTTCTGCTCTCTCAACCACACTCTTTTTATTACCACACATCTCTCTTACCCTTACATCACTTACTCGATCAAACCACCTCACACCATATATTGTCCTCAAACTTCTCATTTCCAGCACTTCCACCCTTCTGCGCACAACTCTATCCTTAGCCCACGCCTCGCACCCATACAACATTGTTGGAACCCCTATTCCTTCAAACATACCCATTTTTGCTTTCCGAGATAATGTTCTCGACTTCCACACATTCTTCAAGGCTCCCAGAACTTTCGCCCGCTCCCCCACCCTATGATTCATTTCCACTTCCATGGTTCCATCCGCTACGAAATCCACTCCAAGATATCTAAAACATTTCACTTCCACCAGTTTTTCTCCATTCAAACTTACCTCCCAATTGACTTGACCCTCAACCATACTGTACATAATAACCTTACTCTTATTCACATTTACTCTCAACTTTCTTCTTTCACACACTTTACTAAACTCAGTCACCAGCTTCTGCAGTTTCTCACATGAATCAGCCACCAGCGCTGTATCATCAGCGAACAACAACTGACTCACTTCCCAAGCTCTCTCATCCCCAACAGACTTCATACTTGCCCCTCTTTCCAAAGCTCTTGCATTCACCTCCCTAACAACCCCATCTATAAACAAATTAAACAACCATGGAGACATCACACACCCCTGCCACAAACCTACATTCACTGAGAACCAATCACTCTCCTCTCTTCCTACACGTACACATGCCTTACATCCTCGATAAAAACTTTTCACTTCCTCTAACAACTTGCCTCCCACACCATATATTCTTAATACCTTCCACAAAGCATGTCTATCAACTCTATCATAAGCCTTCTCCAGATCCATAAATGTTACATACAAATCCATTTGCTTTTCTAAGTATTTCTCACATACATTCTTCAAAGCAAACACCTGATCCACACATCCTCTACCACTTCTGAAACCACACTGCTCTTCCCCAATCTGATGCTCTGTACATGCCTTCACCCTCTCAATCAATACCCTCCCATATGATTTACCAGGAATACTACACAAACTTATACCTCTGTAATTTGAGCACTTACTCTCATCCCCTTTGTCTTTGTACAATGGCACTATGAGAGCATTTTGCCAATCCTCAGGCACCTCACCATGAGTCACACATACATTAAATAACCTTACCAACCAGTCAACAATACAGTCACCCCCTTTT
>NC_092244.1:23628270-23658127 GCF_036320965.1 Panulirus ornatus | reverse complement strand
CTCTGTACATGCCTTCACCCTTTCAATCAATACCCTCCCATATAATTTCTCAGGAATACTCAACAAACCCATACCTCTGTAACATGAGCACTCACTTTTATCCCCTTTGTCCTTGTAAAACAGCACCATGCAAGCACTCCGCCAATCCTCAGGCACCTCACCATGAGTCATACATACATTAAACAACCCTACCAACCAGTCAACAATACAGTCACCCCCTCTTTTAATAAATTCCATAGCAATACCATCCAAACCCGCTGCTTTGCCAGCTTTCATCTTCCGCAAAGCTTTTACTACCTCTTCTCTGTTTACCAAATCATTCTCCCCAACCCTCTCACTTTGCACACCACCTCAACCAAAACACCCTATATCTGCCACTCTATCATCAAACACATTCAACAAACATTCAAAATACTCACCCCATCTCCTCACATCACCACTACTTGTTATCACCTCCCCATTCGCCCCCTTCACTGAAGCTCCCATTGATTCCCTTGTCTTATGCACCTTATTTACCTCCTTCCAAAACATCCTCTTACTCTCCCTAAAATTTAATGATAGTCTCTCACCCCAACTCTCATCTGTCCTCCTTTTCACCCCTTGCACCTTTCTTTTGACCTCCTGCCTCTTTCTTTTGTACATCTCCCAGTCATTTGCATTATTTCCCTGCAAAAATCGTCCAAATGCCTCTCTCTTCTCTTTCACTAACAATCTCACTTCTTCATACCACCACTCACTACCCCTCCCAATCTGCCCACCTCCCACGCTTCTCATGCCACAAGCCTCCCTTGCACAGCCATCACTGCTTCCCTAAATACATCACATTCCTCCCTCACTCCCCCTACCTCCTTTATTCTCACCTTTCTTCATTCTGTACTCATTCTCTCCTGGTACCTTCTCACACAAGTCTCCTTCCCAAGCTCACTCACTATCACCACTCTCTTCACCCCAACATTCTCTCTTCTTTTCTGAGAACCTCCACAAATCCTCACCCTCGCCTCCACAAGACAATGATCAGACATCCCTCCAGTTGCACCTCTCAGCACATTAACATCCAAAAGTCTCTCTTTCGGGCGCCTATCAATTAACACGTAATCCAATTACACTCTCTGGCCATCTCTCCCACTCACACACGTACACCCATGTATACCTCTCCCCCTAAACCAAGTATTCCCAATCACCAGTCCTTTTTCAGCACATAAATCTACAAGCTCTTCACCATTTCCATTTACAACCAATTATTCCCTCAACTGCCACATTTCTCACCTTTGCATTCAAATCACCCATCACTATAACCCGGTCTTGTGCATCAAAACTACTAACACACTCACTCAGCTGCTCCCAAAACACTTGCCTCTCATGATCCCTCTTCTCATGCCCAGGTGCATATGCACCAATAATCACCCATCTCTCTCCATCCACCTTCAGTTTTACCCATATCAATCTAGAGTTCACCTTCTTACACTCTATCACATACTCCCACCACTCCTGCTTCAGGAGCAGAGCTACTCCTTCCCCTGCTCTTGTCCTCTCACTAACCCCTGACTTCACTCCCAAACCACTCTTCCCCTTTACCCTTGAGCTTCGTTTCACTCAGAGCCAAAACATCCAGGTTCCTTTCCTCAAACATACAACCTATCTCTCCTTTTTTCTAATCTTGGCTACATCCACACACATTTAGACACCCTAATCTGAGCCTTCGAGGAGGATAAGCACTCCCCGCGTGACTCCTTCTTCTGTTACCCCTTTTGGAAAGTTAAAATACAAGGAGGGGAGAGTTTCCAGCCCCCCCGCTCCCGTCCCCTTTAGTCGCCTTCTATGACACGTGAGGAATGCGTGGAAAGTATTCTTTCTCCCCTATCCCCTGGGATAGGGGAGAAAATACTGCATAATATAATTAGGAAGACAAGTGGTGAGAAGCGAAGAGGTGGTCAAGGGAAAAAGCATTATTCAATACACAACACAAATGGTGAGCACTAACTGCTAACCCTGCCACCAAGGCAAAATCTCATTGTAGGTACTCACAGGGAGGTAGTCTCTCTCTATTTATATCATATCAATGGATCAAAAGTTTTTGAGTTATCAAGTTTTGTTCTGATTAATTCCTAATTTGTTCCAAGGAGGAGTCCACAATTCTCAGCTTCTAAGGTCATATTTCAACAGCCAAAAATTATTCTCACCAAATGGTCAAAAGAATCAAAATCACAAGATTCTCACCTTAAGAGCCTGAAGGTCCATCCTGATGCCCACATGTTCATCTGCCTCTGGACTCTGAAATCAAAAGACAATCTGTTTATGACCAGTTGTAATCTAAAATGCATGCATTTGGCTTTGAAAGCTTTCGCTGATTTCTTTTCTTTAATGACTCATACTCCTTCCCTATAGGTAAAGCCCATCTTTTTCAAAAGCAACATAACTTTGTTATCCTACCATTCATTGCTTACATGTACACCTCCCACATGCCATACACTTCTCTCACACATCAGCACACCTAATCCATTCTCCTCCCTTTATTCACTCTACCTTTTCACCAATATGGCTGTTTGTGTGCCCTACCATTATCTAGACCGCATGTACTCAGCATGCTACTGCATTCTATGATTACAATTTGGTTGTCGAAAATTCAAGGCTCACTGTGACACCATCACTAACCTCCCAAATACCCAGGTTGTAGTGCTTCCCAAGCTTGTGGATGCTTGCCAGCTACTACTACTGATAACATTGGTTGTCAATAAATCCAGCAATAAAGTGGTTATGAAGGAGAATAAATTTATCAAAGGAATACTTCTTGACCCATTGTTGCTGCCTAGTTGGCAAAATTACCTACACAATCCAATTAGATTTCACTGTTAACCATTAAATGGTTCGCAAGGTCCAGAAAGCCCATCACATACAGGAAAAGTCTTTTCCTCTATGCAATGACAGATCGGCCTTCAAAAGCAGCAAAGAGTTAAATCATTACCTTTGTGTTGGCTTGGTCCACTGCTGTGTGAAGGGTGGAGGAGGGTGTGGATGACATGTCTGACAGCTCCCCATAGGAGTGGAGAATGTGGATGAGACATTTCTTTGTATTAAGTTCATTTTCATCCTGTACTCTTACGCACAGGGACAGCATAAGTACACAGCATGAGGATATTTAAAAATAGTATACCTTTCATAATAAAAGATGAGTGTGAAGAAGATGGCCTATCAAATGTGGGGAGAATAATGAAGGACCTATTTCTTCTTTATAGTGAGCTTAGTTTTTCACTTTACTCTTATTTCATACATAGGTATATTAGTCATGAAAAACAAATTCAGAAATATTATGCCTTTCACATTATAAAAAAATGTAGGGACAATGAGGAACTGGCATGTTTAGGAGGGATATTGGAGATGTTTTTTTCTATGGAAACATTCAAGCACTTTACCTGTCATTGGTTACCAAAGTCCTTTATTATTCCATGATTACATAAAAAGATTCAGCAAAGTTGCTTTGATTTTCTTCCACAAGCATCCAATCAGAAAGGACACCTCCCCTACAGGCTTCCCTCCTCCTTAAGAACATACTCCTACTATGATCACTGTCACTTAATTCATCACATTTCTTATGATCTTCACTTTCCTCAAACTTAGACATCTTAAGTGGTCCTCCACAACACTTAAGATATCCAACAGTCTAAGTATTTTTCAAAGGGTCAGCAAGTACCCACAACCTGAAAGTCAATGGCCATGCACTTATTATGGTGGCTGAAGGAGTAATGAGGACAGGAAACTTCCTTTCTATGCCTCTCTGGTGATGGAGAAGATCTCTATAGGTTAATAACTGTGCAATAAGGCAACTGGATATCACTACAGTCAGGAGAAATTAACACATATCTTACTGTCTGCCATTCTCATGAGCACATCCACCAATACTGGCTGCCAGTCTCATGAGCACATCCACTAATACTGGCTGCCATTCTCATGAGCACATCCACCAATACCAGCTGCCATTTAAGATTTAATACAGTGGCAAGACTAAATTTGAATATTACTACAGTCAACCCATTAGCTGCAGCTATCCTGTATATGTGGCAAATGAGTCATACACCTTGCAGTACTCACTAACCTAAAATTTAAAAGCCTGAAAGCTCTTCATTCTCATTAGTTAAGATTTACTGCAATGATTAGCGGTAATATCTTTTTTCATTTTTGTAAAGTAACATAAGGTAACCTTAGCGTTTAAGTTGCTGTAGAGCATGGGTCAAGCCCACAATTCACCTAATCTTCAAAGCCCTCTCCATTTCATG
The DNA here is from genome assembly GCF_036320965.1 of Panulirus ornatus. Taxonomy (NCBI): domain Eukaryota; kingdom Metazoa; phylum Arthropoda; class Malacostraca; order Decapoda; family Palinuridae; genus Panulirus; species Panulirus ornatus. The sequence goes on along the minus strand of NC_092244.1, from coordinate 23,653,856 downwards.
GGCTTCACTAATGACTCAGTGATGGAAGAAGAGTTACACACTTAATGGATGTGGAAGTCTTCAACTCAGAAATTTAATATTCTATTATCATATTAATTGCCCTGAGTTTACATCCTCTAAATGAATACTTACATGAGCCATTCATCATCTCTAGACATAAACCTATGCAATGTTTCTTGCCTATTTCAAGGCCACTCGCCAAACCCTGGGTGGCTGCAAAGGTGGCAGTATATGATAATTTCTCCCTACAGTCAGTAACATCCTATAGCTATACCAATGACAGAACATACTTATGAATTTTCTAGGAAGGCTACTGAGTGGCTCTTTGCTAGATTTAAAAGTCCATACAGATGATCCTGCTTACTCAATAATGATGTATTTTTAGAATGTGTAAATAGTAATTCTATGGATAATGAATTACAGCACTGAAAGTTAACTACGATGAGGCAGCATTGTCAGAGTTTATCTGACCTTGAAAAAATTGTATCTAACTGATGCAACTAGTAATTTTACAACTTGCATAATCTTGCAATTATGAAAAATCTATTACTGGATCATAATGACTATAATAAGAAAAGATTTATCGTATACAATAAAACATAATAAGCAATAATCAAATTTTCAGAATACATAAAATAAACAATAAAACAAGAGCAGTGGCATATCACTTGACACTAAAGCCTTACTCCTGCACTTTTTTTGCATAGATCTGAAACAACTACAAATCTACACAATACCAGAGTGAAAATTAGACGAAATAATTTTCGAAAGAAATTTTCTTTCGGAAGCAATCTTTTAACTAATCTTTTTAACTGTCATTTAAACATCTTTGAAAGCATAAGGTTTAACGCATTTTCTATACAACCTCAAAAGAAATTCACAAGGTTGGAAAGGAAACCTATCTCGGGAGTTAAGGGTTTAACGTTAAAAACTATATAAAAGGGCAATTCATTTCTGCATCATTATTAGTTCTTGATAAGGAGTGCTTCTGTTCTGTGATGCTAGTGTAATGGTTGGTGAACACAATAAAAATAGGCATAGCATGGCTTTGAGCATTTTGTTAAAGTATCAAACAGTAATGAATAAGGTGTTCAGTGGGAGGGTTATGTACATGAAAATAATATATTTATTTATTTCTTTATTTTGCTTTGTTGCTGTCTCCCGCGTTTGCGAGGTAGCGCAAGGAAACAGACGAAAGAAATGGCCCAACCCACCCCCATACACATGTATATACATACATGTCCACACACGCAAATATACATACCTATACATCTCAATGTACACATATATATACACACACAGACACAGACATATATACCCATGCACACAATTCACACTGCCTTTATTCATTCCCATCGCCACCTCACCAAACATGGAATACCATCCCCCTCTACCCTCATGTGTGCAAGGTAGCGCTAGGAAAAGACAACAAAGGCCCCATTCGTTCACACTCAGTCTCTAGCTGTCATGCAATAATGCCCGAAACCACAGCTCCCTTTCCACATCCAGGCCCCACACAACTTTCCATGGTTAACCCCAGACACTTCACATGCCCTGATTCAATCCACTGACAGCACGTCAACCCCGGTATACCACATCGATCCAATTCACTCTATTCCTTGCCCTCCTTTCACCCTCCTGCATGTTCAGGCCCCGATCACTCAAAATCTTTTTCACTCCATCTTTCCACCTCCAATTTGGTCTCCCACTTCTCCTCGTTCCCTCCACCTATGACACATATATCCTCTTGGTCAATCTTTCCTCACTCATTCTCTCCATGTGACCAAACCATTTCAAAACACCCTCTTCTGCTCTCTCAACCACGCTCTTTTTATTTCCACACATCTCTCTTATCCTTACATTACTCACTCGATCAAACCATCTCACACCACACATTGTCCTCAAACATCTCATTTCCAGCACATCCACCCTCCTGCGCACAACTCTATCCATAGCCCACGCCTCACAACCATACAACATTGTTGGAACCACTATTCCTTCAAACATACTCATTTTTGCTTTCCGAGATAATGTTCTCGACTTCCACACATTCTTCAAGGCTCCCAGGATTTTCGCCCCCTCCCCCCACCCTATGATTCAATTCCGCTTCCATGGTTCCATCCGCTGCCAGATCCACTCCCAGATATCTCAAACACTTTACTTCCTCCAGTTTTTCTCCATTCAAACTTACCTCCCAATTGACTTGACCCTCAACCCTACTGTAACTAATAACATTGCACTTATTCACATTTACTCTTAACTTTCTTCTTTCACACACTTTACCAAACTCGGTCACCAGCTTCTGCAGTTTCTCACATGAATCAACCACCAGCGCTGTGTCATCAGCAAACAACAACTGACTCACTTCCCAAGCTCTCTCATCCACAACAGACTTCATACTTGTCCCTCTTTCCAAAGCTCTTGCATTCACCTCCCTAACAACCCCATCCATAAACAAATTAAACAACCATGGAGACATCACACACCCCTGCCGCAAACCTACATTCACTGAGAACCAATCACTTTCCTCTCTTCCTACACATAAACATGCCTTACATCCTCGATAAAAACTTTTCACTGCTTCTAACAACTTGCCTCCCACACCATACATTCTTAATACCTTCCACAGAGCATCTCTATCAACTCTATCATATGCCTTCTCCAGATCCAGAAATGCTACATACAAATCCATTTGCTTTTCTAAGTTTTTCTCACATACATTCTTCAAAGCAAACACCTGATCCACATATCCTCTACCACTTCTGAAACCACACTGCTCTTCCCCAATCTGATGTTCTGTACATGCCTTCATCCTCTCAATCAATACCCTCCCATGTAATTTACCAGGAATACTCAACAAACTTATACCTCTGTAATTTGAGCACTCACTCTTATACCCTTTGTCTTTGTACAATGGCACTATGCACGCATTCCGCCAATCCTCAGGCACCTCACCATGAGTCATACATACATTAAATAACCTTACCAACCAGTCAACAATACAGTCACCCCCTTTTTTAATAAATTCCACTACAATACCATCCAAACTTGCTGCCTTGCCGGCTTTCATCTTCCGCAAAGCTTTTACTACCTCTTCTCTATTTACCAAATCATTTTCCCTAACCCTCTCACTTTACACACCACCTCGACCAAAACACCCTATATCTGCCACTCTATCATCAAACACATTCAACAAACCTTCAAAATACTCACTCCATCTCCTTCTCACATCACCACTACTTGTTATCACCTCCCCATTAGCACCCTTCACTGAAGTTCCCATTTGCTCCCTTGTCTTACGCACTTTATTTACCTCCTTCCAGAACATCTTTTTATTCTCCCTAAAATTTAATGATACTCTCTCACCCCAACTCTCATTTGCACTCTTTTTCACCTCTTGCACCTTTCTCTTGACCTCCTGTCTCTTTCTTTTATACATCTCCCACTCAATTGCATTTTTTCCCTGCAAAAATCGTCCAAATGCCTATCTCTTCTCTTTCACTAATAATCTCACTTCATCCCACAATCACTACCCTTTCTAATCAACCCACCTCCCACGCTTCTCATGCCACAAGCATCTTTTGCGCAATCCATCACTGATTCCCTAAATACATCCCATTCCTCCCCCACTCCCCTTACTTCCATTTTTCTCACCTTTATCCATTCTGTACTCAGTCTCTCCTGGTACTTCTTCACACAAGTCTCCTTCCCAAGCTCACTTACTCTCACCACCCTCTTCACCCCAACATTCACTCTTCTTTTCTGAAAACCCATAGGGGAAAACTTAAAAAAAATCAATATAACATAAAAACATCACCCAGCATCACCTAGTTACCTGACTGTATACTTTAGTAGAAATACTATAACTTTAAACGGGTCTGCTGAGGGATCCATGACCACTCGGTTTTCATCTGTTCATTGATAAGAGAGCAATTTACCAGTAAGCACAAGCAAGTGTATTGGCTTTAGAATCTTTGTTCTACTCTTATGGATTTGTTATATTCTATGTAAATAATGAATTAGAAACGTAGGATTTTACATTATCACTAACATATCTTTCAAAATTCTAATATCCTGATAGCATAATGATGTAAATCGAAAACAATAGGTAAACATAGTAATTTCCATCCTGTTGACACTAACAGCATATTTCATTCTAGTAATGGGAGCAATCCCTTGTTGTGCAGGCGAAAATACAGAGAGATACTAAGTGAAGGGCATCTTAAAAGTTGAAAGTGCTATAAACAACTAGGTAGCTTTCAGATAGATTCTGATACCTTATTTCATGCTCTTTCATTATTCTTTGCCCTTTTCTTCTTTCATATATGTTCGTCATTTCCTGCATTAGTGAGGCAGCATGAAGAAGGTAGCATTTAAATCATTATTCACAAATAAAATTACTTTCTCTAAAGGTCTGAAATGTCTAATTAGATTTGGATTATGGTTTTCACGGGGATAAAAAAGGAAGATACAAGTTATTGGCAAAATAAATTTTTTCCACAAAATCATGATAAAAAGTTCACAAATGATTATGCTGAATCATTTCACTAAGGAAAAATCATGTGAAGGTTGCAATTATTCTATATGCAAGCTGTGATGTCAATTTGAGGACACATTAGTTTCCTTCATCCTGGCATCTTAACCATTTAACATTGAGCTCACATTATGACAGTGAAGTAAATTCAAACAGAAAAAACACATATTTCCATTGTGACAAGATACGAGGTCACGCATGAAGGTAGATTATCATTTTTTTTTCATCTTTTGAGGCATGCTTCTCCAGGCTTTCCTGATATTCTACAGCTTGGGCATCAGTTTACAATTTCAATAAAGCTCTACAAAATCTGAACAAAACACTAACTGGATATTCTTTGTCAGCTTTCTATAGGAAGGTCTTCTGCAAATCATGGGACACCACAGGTGCCCCTTATTTTCCACAAGATATATCTTGACAACTAATTCAATCAGCTCTTTACACCACTAACACTTTTATGTTAGATGAGATGGCATGGGCAACTGAAGTCCTAATCAAGGCTATCTCATTAATGTTACATGTCTATATATCCTATCCTGAGCCAGGAACCCACTTGAATGCCCAACTCCTAAAGATGGATGAATGGTTGGAGCGACTGCGGACAAACTGCTGGAATCTTGATTCGAACTTATATGCTCAACCCTGGGCAGCCCATGAATGTCCCATGGACAAAAGCATTAACCGCTACACCACAGAGGTCTATATACCACTTGGTGCAGTGCACTTTTATAAGACAATATCCCATTAATTCAAAGGCCTGCCCAATTTATACAGACTTCAACTTGCGGGAGTGACGGGAGCTACATGCAAAAACCCAAACACCTTTAGTAGTTCTATAAAGTGTACAGAATTAATGCCTTCTTTGTAGATCAAAGAAATCATCAAAATTTTCAAGTATGCGAAGTAACAATATGTGGTGATAGTGTATGTGGGATTTCAGATATAGCAACTATAACTCCAACAATTCAAAGTTCTTGTAAAATGGACCAGGCTTTGAAGTAGGGTTTTTGTGGAAAAAAAATTGACAAAATGGAGAGTTAAAGTGATGCAATTCATAACACTTCAGTTGAAATCTTGAAAATACTGAAGAAACATGAGGGATGTCTATGGCGTTCCAAGATAATTTTCTAAGGTCCTCATGTTATGCATGAGGACATTAGAAAACAGATCATCCTGTAGATGGCTGAACAAAAACATTTACCTGGCACTTGTTCAGATTCTACAGAGCTTTATTCTGTTCGTACAAGGATATGCAAAGTGACTGATGTTGTATTAAAACATTAAAAATCACCCATACAGTGTAGAAATTCCCATTATCATTATTACTTATGCATTCCAATGAACGCCACTATGCCTTGTAATGTTTGAGTCAGACTTAATCCAACTTTTACAAATGGGTTAGATGATATTTCTCACACACATAATTATCTTTAGACATTTGAACTCACTGTTTACATTGCCAACCAAACGAAAGAACATAGCAAAGTCAAGTGCTGTATGTTTTTCATGTAAATGAATAATCATTCTGCAATCTCTATCACAAATGTAGTCTTTAAATGTTAAAAGTGCATATCATTCGATTTCCACACTTTAAAAATTAGAGTATCATCAATTGATCCTAATTTTTCTCTATCCCCAAGATCCTACCACTAACAAGTTCATTTATATCATAAGATAATTTCAAAAGGATAGTACAGAAACATTTTATACTCTTACAACATTACTTACAGCAGCAACAGATTCTATGAGAGAAAAGCTGAGCTATCAAACCTATTCAAACCTATAAAAGTTGCATTTCTAAACTGGTTCTTTACCTTAATTCGTACCACTTTCATCAAAGTCTATTAACAAATATATGCATTCCAACTTTTGATAAATAATCAGTATTTGGTGACATCTGTAGCTTGTGGAATTTGACTAAAAAAATTAATAAAATGAGTATTAATTGCCAATGAGGTTAGGTGCAGTTTCTTTTTAAGTTCAGCCAATTTTACACATCTGTTTTACATAATTCTAAATCAACCCCTTTACCCAACTTTCTGAAATAAACATAGCTCTATTAACATATGTGCATTTAATACCATTCAATAAATATACTGATCAAAACCACACTCTACAATTGCTTCGGTGTTCTCTAAACTACACCAATAATGTTGACCAAAATAACAATATCCAAAGATAAGACTGATATGGAGCTAGAGTGGACTTTTTGCATTTCAAGTATTAAGATTGCACAAAGAATGTATATATTTACAGCTAAATCTTAACCAAGCCTGCATGTGACACAATGTTGAGTGAAAAGAATAATTCAGCAAGATTCTTAACATATCATCAGTGAACTCAAAGGAGCCAATGACATAAACTCTTACTCAATACTGTCTGTAATTATTAGTCAACAAACAACTACTGGTCATGAATACTAATCTTTTTCCACCACTCCCATAAACATAACCTTCAAGCATTTCTACAAACTTGGCAACGACAAACGGATCTCCTTACACCAAAAGTTACCTGTTAACTGACTGTCATTGACAATAACAGCAGCAGAAGTTGTGTGGCTTCGCCTGCATAATTAGAAATGACTTCACTGTAGAGTACAGTTCGAAAACTTCAGAACGCGACAGTCTGTTACTATGATCTCAGGACACCGACAAGACATTCTATAGCAATTGTTCACGAGCCATTTATGTTTTTGGGGTATATAACCAAAATATACTGGGAATAGAGACTTACTTTTGCGTGTACGGTGCCCATTGTGGTGTTTCATGCGTCAGCCTCTTCCTCAGATGTTTACGTTCTCGACCTACCGGCCCACCAGCCGACTCGTAACACTGTTGCCACATCCTTCAATAAAATCCCTCCACAATACTGAAACTCATTTCCCAAGAGATAAGATCAGAATTAAAATTTCTTTATGTTGATAATTTACCTTACATACCTAAATAACGATAGTTGGAGTTTACTTTTCCACAGAAATATCTTTGTTTACGTCGACTTGATTATCCTATATTATGCGTTGGTAACACTGGCCGCTTTCCAAAAGTTTATGTTATGTAATTAACTTTTAATGGTATGCGATTTATAATCGGTGGCATATAAAAGACTTTGGGGCCTTGGGACCAAAATATTCTTGTCCCCATTAGCAGATCTCAGAAATGTTTGACAAAGCCAAATAAATCAGAATTGAATGTTCCTAAACAAAAGTAGAGAACGTTTACACTTCCAAACTTCTCATAACTTAGCGAAATATATATATATATATACGAGTAATAAAACACATGCCTAAAAAATGTAATCTAGGATTACTAACTGCAGTTTTTTTTCAAAACCCATCGCCAGCTAGTGGGAACTATATAAGAGATACATAATCTTATCGGTCTTGGCAAGACCCAAGACAAAACCCCAAAATTTTTCTATGTCCAAAACGGTAATGATACCACACTCAATCTAACCTAACTTGTCTAAGACAAAATCCCAAAATACGTTGGATGTCCGAACGGTAATACCTAAATGGCGCCTCAAGAGCCTGCTACGATGAGAAATTATAAAACAATGGTAATGTAAGGAAAGTCGCATTTTATTTCCATGCCCTCCATGGTATTAGGTCCTGGGATAATTTAAGGAATGTTGGATCCTCACATTTAGCCCCCCAAGCTATAAATTGGGGTAATCTATGTAGAACTGGAACTCATTTTCAGAGCCCCTCAAACTATCGGGCCCTGAAGCTAAGTTCAACTTAAGGAAAATAGGACTTTATTTTTAATTCAAAGACCCTCCAAGCTATTGTGGTTATAAATAGTAACCCATTATTAGCCATTGATTGTAATTTGGAAGGAATATATATATACATATATATATATATAATATATATATATATATATATATATAATATATATATATATATATATATATATATATATATATATATATACATATTTTCTTTCAAACTATTCGCCATTTCCCGCGTTAGCGAAGTAGCGTTAAGAACAGAGGACTGGGCCTTTGAGGGAATATCTTCACATGGCCCCCTTCTCTGTTCCTTCTTTTGGAAAATTAAAAAGAAAAAAAGAGAGGGGAGGATTTCCTGCCCCTATAAATAAACTCTATGAATAGTCCCCCATTATTAGCCATTGATTGTAATTTGGAAGGAATATATATATATATACATATATGTGTGGAAGTCGAGAACATTATCTCGGAAAGCAAAAATGTGTATGTTTGAAGGAATAGTGGTTCCAACAATGCTGTATGGTTGTGAGGCGTGGGCTATGGATAGAGTTATGCGCAGGAGGATGGATGTGCTGGAAATGAGATGTTTGAGGACAATGTGTGGTGTGAGGTGGTTTGATCGAGTGAGTAACGTAAGGGTAAGAGAGATATGTGGAAATAAAAAGAGCGTGGTTGAGAGAGCAGAAGAGGGTGTTTTGAAGTGGTTTGGGCACATGGAGAGGATGAGTGAGGAAAGATTGACCAAGAGGATATATGTGTCGGAGGAGGAGGGAACAAGGAGAAGAGGGAGACCAAATTGGAGGTGGAAAGATGGAGTGAAAAAGATTTTGAGTGATCGGGGCCTGAACATGCAGGAGGGTGAAAGGAGGGCAAGGAATAGAGTGAATTGGAGCGATGTGGTATACCGGGGTTGACGTGCTGTCAGTGGATTGAATCAAGGCATGTGAAGCGTCTGGGGTAAGCCATGGAAAGCTGTGTAGGTATGTATATTTGCGTGTGTGGACGTATGTATATACATGTGTATGGGGGGGGTTGGGCCATTTCTTTCGTCTGTTTCCTTGCGCTACCTCGCAAACGCGGGAGACAGCGACAAAGTATAATAAATACAAAATAATATATATATATATATATATATATATATATATATATATATATATATATATATTATATATATATATATACATATTTTCTTTCAAACTCTTCGCCATTTCCCGCGTTAGCGAAGTAGCGTTAAGAACAGAGGACTGGGTCTTTGAGGGAATATCCTCACCTGGCCCCCTTCTCTGTTCCTTCTTTTGGAAAATTAAAAGAAAAAAAAGAGAGGGGAGGATTTCCAGCCCCCCGCTCCCTTCCCTTTTAGTCGCCTTCTACGACACGCAGGGAATACGTGGGAAGTATTCTTTCTCCCCTATCCCCATGGATAATATATATATATATATATATATATATATATATATATATATATATATATATATATATATATATATATATATATATATATTTATATATATATATACATATATATATATATATATATGTATATAGGTAAATATATATATATATATATATATATATATATTATATATATATATATATATATATATATATATATATATAGGTAAATGCAAGAGTCCTGGAAAGAGGGCAAGTATGAAGTCTGTTGGGGATGAGAGAGCTTGGGAAGTGAGTCAGTTGTTGTTCGCTGATGATACAGCGCTGGTGGCTGATTCATGTGAGAAACTGCAGAAGCTGGTGACTGAGTTTGGTAAAGTGTGTGGAAGAAGAAAGTTAAGAGTAAATGTGAATAAGAGCAAGGTTATTAGGTACAGTAGGGTTGAGGGTCAAGTCAATTGGGAGGTGAGTTTGAATGGAGAAAAACTGGAGGAAGTGAAGTGTTTTAGATATCTGGGAGTGGATCTGTCAGCGGATGGAACCATGGAAGCGGAAGTGGATCATAGGGTGGGGGAGGGGCGAAAATTTTGGGAGCCTTGAAAAATGTGTGGAAGTCGAGAACATTATCTCGGAAAGCAAAAATGGGTATGTTTGAAGGAATAGTGGTTCCAACAATGTTGTATGGTTGCGAGGCGTGGGCTATGGATAGAGTTGTGCGCAGGAGGATGGATGTGCTGGAAATGAGATGTTTGAGGACAATGTGTGGTGTGAGGTGGTTTGATCGAGTAAGTAACGTAAGGGTAAGAGAGATGTGTGGAAATAAAAAGAGCGTGGTTGAGAGAGCAGAAGAGGGTGTTTTGAAATGGTTTGGGCACTGGAGAGAATGAGTGAGGAAAGATTGACCAAGAGGATATATGTGTCGGAGGTGGAGGGAACGAGGAGAAGAGGGAGACCAAATTGGAGGTGGAAAGATGGAGTGAAAAAGATTTTGTGTGATCGGGGCCTGAACATGCAGGAGGGTGAAAGGAGGGCAAGGAATAGAGTGAATTGGAGCGATGTGGTATACAGGGTTTGACGTGCTGTCAGTGGATTGAATCAAGGCATGTGAAGCGTCTGGGGTAAACCATGGAAAGATGTGTAGGTATGTATATTTGCGTGTGTGGACGTGTGTATGTACATGTGTATGGGGGGGGGGGGGTTGGGCCATTTCTTTCGTCTGTTTCCTTGCGCTACCTCGCAAACGCGGGAGACAGCGACAAAGTATAAAAAAAAAAAAAAAAAAAATATATATATATATATATATATTATATATTTATTTATATATCTATTTTGCTTTCTCGCTGTCTCCCGCTTTTGCGAGGTAGCGCAAGAAAACAGACGAAAGAAATGGCTCAACCCACCCCCATACACATGTATATACATACACGTCCACACACGCAAATATACATACCTATACATCTCAATGTACACATATATAAACACACACAGACACATACATATATACACATGCACACAATTCATACTGTCTGCCTTTATTCATTTCCATCGCCACCTCGCTACACATGGAATAACATCCCCCTCCCCCCTCAAGTGTGCGAGGTAGCGCTAGGAAAAGACAACAAAGGCCCCATTCGTTCACACTCAGTCTCTAGCTGTCATGCAATAATGCCCGAAACAACAGCTCCCTTTCCACATCCAGGCCCCACAAAACTTTCCATGGTTTACCCCAGACGCTTCACATGCCCCTGATTCAATCCATTGACAGCACGTCGACCCCGGTATACCACATCGATCCAAATCACTCTTCCTTGCCCTTCTTTCACCCTCCTGTATGTTCAGGACCCCATCACTCAAAATCTTTTTCACTCCATCTTTCCACCTCCAATCTGGTCTCCCACTTCTCGTTCCTTCCACCTCTGACACATATATCCTCTTGGTCAATCTTTCCTCACTCATTCTCTCCATGTGACCAAACCATTTTCAAAACACCCTCTTCTGCTCTCTCAACCACACTCTTTTTATTTCCACACATCTCTCTTACCCTTACATTACTTACTCGATCAAACCACCTCATACCACATACTGTCCTCAAACATCTCATTTCCAGCACATCCACCCTCCTGCGCACAACTATATCCTTAGCCCACGCCTCGCAACCATAAAACATTGTTGGAACCACTATTCCTTCAAACATAGCCATTTTTGCTTTCCGAGATAATGTTCTCGACTTCCACACATTCTTCAAGGCTCACAGGATTTTCGTCACCTCCCCCACCCTATGATTCAATTCCGCTTCCATGGTTCCATCCGCAGCCAGATCCACTCCCAGATATCTAAAACACTTTACTTCCTCCAGTTTTTCTCCATTCAAACTTACCTCCCAATTGACTTGACCCTCAACCCTACTGTACCTAATAACATTGCTCTTATTCACATTTACTCTTAAATTTCTTCTTTCACACACTTTACCAAACTCAGTCACCAGCTTCTGCAGTTTCTCACAAGAATCAGCCACCAGCGCTGTATCATCAGCGAACAACAACTGACTCACTTCCCAAGCTCTCTCATCCCCAACAGACATCATACTTGCCCCTCTTTCCAAAGCTCTTGCATTCACCTCCCTAACAACCCCATCCATAAACAAATTAAACAGCCATGGGGACATCACACACCCCTGCCACAAACCTATATTCACTGAGAACCAATTACTTTCCTCTCTTCCTACACGTACACATGCCTTACATCCTCGATAAAAACTTCTCACTGCTTGTAACAACTTGCCTCCCACACCATATATTCTTAAAACCTTCCACAGAGCATCTCTATCAACTTTATGATATGCCTTCTCCAGATCCAGAAATTCTACATACAAATCCATTTGCTTTTCTAAGTATTTCTCACATACATTCTTCAAAGCAAACACCTGATCCACACATCCTCTACCCCTTCTGAAACCACACTGCTCTTCCCCAATCTGATGCTCTGTACATGCCTTCACCCTCTCAATCAATACCCTCCCATATAATTTACCAGGAATACTCAACAAACTTATACCTCTGTAATTTGAACACTCACTCTTATCCCCTTTGCCTTTGTACAATGGCATTATGCACGCATTCCGCCAATCCTAAGGCACCTCACCATGAGTCATACATACATTAAATAACCTTACCAACCAGTCAACAATACAGTCACCCCCTTTTTTAATAAATTCCACTGCAATACCATCCAAACCTGCTGCCTTGCCGGCTTTCATCTTCCGCAAAGCTTTTACTCCCTCTTCTCTGTTTACCAGATCATTTTCCCTAACCCTCTCACTTTGCACACCACCTTGACCAAAACACCCTATATCTGCCACTCTATCATCAGACACATTCAACAAACCTTCAAAATACTCACTCCATCTCCTTCTCACATCACCACTACCTGTTATCACCTCCCCATTAGCCCCCTTCACTGAAGTTCCCATTTGCTCCCTTGTCTTACGTACTTTATTTTCCTCCTTCCAGAACATCTTTTTATTCTCCCTAAAATTTAATGATACTCTCTCACCCCAACTCTCATTTGCACTCTTTTTCACCCCTTGCACCTTTCTCTTGGCCTCCTGTCTCTTTCTTTTATACATCTCCCACTCATTTGCATTTTTTCCCTGCAAAAATCGTTCAAATGCCTCACTCTTCTCTTTCACTAATAATCTTACTTCTTCATCCCACCACTCACTACCCTTTCTAATCAACCCACCTCCCACGCTTCTCATGCCACAAGCATCTTTTGCGCATACCATCACTGCTTCCCTAAATACACCCCATTCCTCCCCCACTCCCCTTACTTCCATTGTTCTCACCTTTTTCCATTCTGTACTCAGTCTCTCCTGGTACTTCCTCACACAAGTCTCCTTCCCAAGCTCACTTAATCTCACCACCCTCTTCACCCCAACATCCTCTCTTCTTTTCTGAAAACCCATCCGAATCATCACCTTCCCCTCCAGAAGATAATGATCAGACATCCCTCCAGTTGCACCTCTCAGCACATTAACATCCAAAAGTCTCTCTTTCGCGCGCCTGTCAATTAACACGTAATCCAATAATGCTCTCTGGCCATCTCTCCTACTTACAGACGTATACTTATGTATATCTCGCTTTTTAAACCAGGTATTCCCAATCACCAGTCCTTTTTCAGCACATAAATCTACAAGCTCTTCCCCATTTCCATTTACAACACTGAACACCCCATGTATACCAATTATTCCCTCAACTGCCACATTACTCACCTTTGCATTCAAATAACCCATCACTATAACCCGGTCTTGTGCATCAAAACGACTAACACACTCATTCAGCTGCTCCCAAAACACTTGCCCCTCATGAACTTTCTTCTCATGCCCAGGTGCATGTGCACCAATCATCATCCATCTCTCTCCATCAACTTTCAGTTTTACGCATATTAATCTAGAATTTACTTTCTTACATTCTATCACATACTCCCACAACTCCTGTTTCAGGAGTACTGCTACTCCTTCCCTTGCTCTTGTCCTCTCACTAACCCCTGACTTTACTCCCAAGACATTCCCAAACCACTCTTCCCCTTTACCCTTAAGCTTCGTTTCACTCAGAGCCAAAACATCCAGGATCCTCTCCTCAAACATACTACCTATCTCTCCTTTTTTCACATCTTGGTCACATCCACACACATTTAGACACCCCAATCTGAGCCTACGAGGAGGATGAGCACTCCCCGCGTGACTCCTTCTTCTGTTTCCCATTTTAGAAAGTTAAGATACAAGGAGGGAAGGATTTCTGGCCCCCCGCTCCCATCCCCTCTAGTCGCCTTCTACGACACGAGAGGAATGCGTGGGAAGTATTCTTTCTCCCCTATCCCAGGGATAATATATATATACATATATATATATATATATATATATATATATATATATATATATATAATATATATATATATATATATATATGTATATATATATATATATATATATTATATATATATATATATATATAATATATATATATTTTTTTTTTATACTTTGTCGCTGTCTCCCGCGTTTGCGAGGTAGCGCAAGGAAACAGACGAAAGAAATGGCCCAACCAGCCCCCCCATACACATGTACATACACACGTCCACACACGCAAATATACATACCTACACAGCTTTCCATGGTTTACCCCAGACGCTTCACATGCCTTGATTCAATCCACTGACAGCACGTCAACCCCTGTATACCACATCGCTCCAATTCACTCTATTCCTTGCCCTCCTTTCACCCTCCTGCATGTTCAGGCCCCGATCACACAAAATCTTTTTCACTCCATCTTTCCACCTCCAATTTGGTCTCCCTCTTCTCCTCGTTCCCTCCACCTCCGACACATATATCCTCTTGGTCAATCTTTCCTCACTCATTCTCTCCATGTGCCCAAACCATTTCAAAACACCCTCTTCTGCTCTCTCAACCACGCTCTTTTTATTTCCACACATCTCTCTTACCCTTACGTTACTCACTCGATCAAACCACCTCACACCACACATTTTCCTCAAACATCTCATTTCCAGCACATCCATCCTCCTGCGCACATCTCTATCCATAGCCCACGCCTCGCAACCATACAACATTGTTGGAACCACTATTCCTTCAAACATACCCATTTTTGCTTTCCGAGATAATGTTCTCGACTTCCACACATTTTTCAAGGCTCCCAAAATTTTCGCCCCCTCCCCCACCCTATGATCCACTTCCGCTTCCATGGTTCCATCCGCTGACAGATCCACTCCCAGATATCTAAAACACTTCACTTCCTCCAGTTTTTCTCTATTTAAACTCACCTCCCAATTGACTTGACCCTCACCCCTACAGTACCTAATAACCTTGCTCTTATTCACATTTACTCTTAACTTTCTTCTTCCACACACTTTACCAAACTCAGTCACCAGCTTCTGCAGTTTCTCACATGAATCAGCCACCAGCGCTGTATCATCAGCGAACAACAACTGACTCACTTCCCAAGCTCTCTCATCCCCAACAGACTTCATACTTGCCCCTCTTTCCAAAACTCTTGCATTTACCTCCCTAACAACCCCATCCATAAACAAATTAAACAACCATGGAGACATCACACACCCCTGCCGCAAACCTACATTCACTGAGAACCAATCACTTTCCTCTCTTCCTACACGTACACATGCCTTACATCCTCGATAAAAACTTTTCACTGCTTCTAACAACTTGCCTCCCACACCATATATTCTTAATACCTTCCACAGAGCATCTCTATCAACTCTATCATATGCCTTCTCCAGATCCATAAATGCTACATACAAATCCATTTGCTTTTCTACGTATTTCTCACATACATTCTTCAAAGCAAACACCTGATCCACACATCCTCTACCACTTCTGAAACCGCACTGCTCTTCCCCAATCTGATGCTCTGTACATGCCTTCACCCTCTCAATCAATACCCTCCCATATAATTTACCAGGAATACTCAACAAACTTATACCTCTGTAATTTGAGCACTCACTCTTATCCCCTTTGCCTTCGTACAATGGCACTATGCACGCATTCCGCCAATCCTCAGGCACCTCACCATGAGTCATGCATACATTAAATAACCTTACCAACCAGTCAACAATACAGTCACCCCCTTTTTTAATAAATTCCACTGCAATACCATCCAAACCTGCTGCCTTGCCGGCTTTCATCTTCCGCAAAGCTTTTACTACCTCTTCTCTGTTTACCAAATCATTTTCCCTAACCCTCTCACTTTGCACACCACCTCGACCAAAACACCCTATATCTGCCACTCTGTCATCAGACACATTCAACAAACCTTCAAAATACTCATTCCATCTCCTTCTCACATCACCGCTACTTGTTATCACCTCCCCATTTACGCCCTTCACTGAAGTTCCCATTTACTCCCTTGTCTTACGCACTTTATTTACCTCCTTCCAGAACATCTTTTTATTCTCCCTAAAATTTACTGATAGTCTCTCACCCCAACTCTCATTTGCCCTTTTTTCACCTCTTGCACCTTTCTCTTGACCTCCTGTCTCTTTCTTTTATACTTCTCCCACTCAATTGCATTTTTTCCCTGCAAAAATCGTCCAAATGCCTATCTCTTCTCTTTCACTAATACTCTTACTTCTTCATCCCACCACTCACTACCCTTTCTAAACAGCCCACCTCCCACTCTTCTCATGCCACAAGAATCTTTTGCGCATACCATCACTGATTCCCTAAATACATCCCATTCCTCCCCCACTCCCCTTATTTCCATTGTTCTCACCTTTTTCCATTCTGTACACAGTCTCTCCTGGTACTTCCCCACACAGGTCTCCTTCCCAAGCTCACTTACTCTCACCACCTTCTTCACCCCAACATTCACTCCTCTTTTCTGAAAACCCATACTAATCTTCACCTTAGCCTCCACAAGATAATGATCAGACATCCCTCCAGTTGCACCTCTCAGCACATTAACATCCAAAAGTCTCTCTTTCGCACGCCTGTCAATTAACACGTAATCCAATAACGCTCTCTGGCCATCTCTCCTACTTACATAAGTATACTTATGTATATCTCGCTTTTTAAACCAGGTATTCCCAAATATATATATATATATATACAGACATATATAATATATATATAAATATATATATATATATATATATATATATATATATATATATATATATATATATATATATATATATATATATATATATATATATATATATATATATATATATATATATATATATATATATATATATATATATATATATAATATATATATTATAGATATATATATATATAATATATATATATATATATATATATATATATATATATATATATATATATATATATATAATATATATGATATATATATATATATATATATATATATATATATATATATATAATATATATATATATATATATATATATATATATATATATATATATATATATATATAATAATATATATATATATATAATATATATATATATATATATATATATAATATATATATATATATAATATATATATATATATATATAAGGACTGATATATATATATATATATATATATATATATATATATATATATATACATATATTTTTTTTTTTTTTTTTTATACTTTGTCGCTGTCTCCCGCGTTTGCGAGGTAGCGCAAGGAAACAGACGAAAGAAATGGCCCAACCCACCCCCATACACATGTATATACACACGTCCACACACGCAAATATACATACCTACACAGCTTTCCATGGTTTACCCCGGACGCTTCACATGCCTTGATTCAATCCACTGACAGCACGTCAACCCCTGTATACCACATCGCTCCAATTCACTCTATTCCTTGCCCTCCTTTCACCCTCCTGCATGTTCAGGCCCCGATCACACAAAATCCTTTTCACTCCATCTTTCCACCTCCAATTTGGTCTCCCTCTTCTCCTCGTTCCCTCCACCTCCGACACATATATCCTCTTGGTCAATCTTTCCTCACTCATTCTCTCCATGTGCCCAAACCATTTCAAAACACCCTCTTCTGCTCTCTCAACCACGCTCTTTTTATTTCCACAAATCTCTCTTACCCTTACGTTACTTACTCGATCAAAGCACCTCACACCACACATTGTCCTCAAACATCTCATTTCCAGCACATCCATCCTCATGCGCACAACTCTATCCATAGCCCACGCCTCACAACCATACAACATTGTTGGAACCACTATTCCTTCAAACATACCCATTTTTGCTTTCCGAGACAATGTTCTCAACTTCCACACATTCTTCAAGGCTCCCAGGATTCTCGCCCCCTCCCCCACCCTATGATCCACTTCCGCTTCCATGGTTCCATCCGCTGCCAGATCCACTCCCAGATATCTAAAACACTTTACTTCCTCCAGTTTTTCTGCATTCAAACTTACCTCCCAATTAACTTGACCCTCAACCCTACTGTACCTCATAACCTTGCTCTTATTCACATTTACTCTTAACTTTCTTCTTTCACACACTTTACCAAACTCAGTCACCAGCTTCTGCAGTTTCTCACATGAATCAGCCACCAGCGCTGTATCATCAACGAACAACAACTAACTCACTTCCCAAGCTCTCTCATCCCCAACAGACTTCATACTTGCCCCTCTTTCCAAAACTCTTGCATTTACCTCACCTAACAACCCCATCCATAAACAAATTAAACAACCATGGAGACATCACACACCCCTGCCGCAAACCTACATTCACTGAGAACCAATCACTTTCCTCTCTTCCTACATGTACACATGCCATACATCCTCGATAAAAACTTTTCACTGCTTCTAAAAACTTCCACACCATATATTCTTAATACCTTCCACAGAGCATCTCTATCAACTCTATCATATGCCTTCTCCAGATCCATAAATGCTACATACAAATCCATTTGCTCTTCTAAGTATTTCTCACATACATTCTTCAGAGCAAACACCTGATCCACACATCCTCTACCACTTCTGAAACCACACTGCTCTTCCCCAATCTGATGCTCTGTACATGCCTTCACCCTCTCAATCAATACCCTCCCATATAATTTACCAGGAATACTCAACAAGCTTATACCTCTGTAATTTGAGCACTCACTCTTATCCCCTTTGCCTTTGTACAATGGCACTATGCACGCATTCCGCCAATCCTCAGGCACCTCACCATGAGTCATACATACATTAAATAACCTTACCAACCAGTCAATAATACAGTCACCCCCTTTTTTAATACATTCCACTTATACTTTGTCGCTGTCTCCCGCGTTTGCGAGGTAGCGCAAGCAAACAGACGAAAGAAATGGCCCAACCCCCCCCCCCCATACACATGTATATACATACGTCCACACACGAAAATATACATACCTACAGAGCTTTCCATGGTTTACCCCAGACGCTTCACATGCCTTGATTCAATCCACTGACAGCACGTCAACCCCGGTATACCACATCGCTCCAATTCACTCTATTCCTTACCCTCTTTTCACCCTCCTGCATGTTCAGGCCCCGATCACATAAAATCTTTTTCACTCCATCTTCCCACCTCCAATTTGGTCTCCCTCTTCTCCTCGTTCCCTCCACCTCCGACACATATATCCTCTTGGTCAGTCTTTCCTCACTCATTCTCTCCATGTGCCCAAACCAGTTCAAAACACCCTCTTCTGCTCTCTCAACCACGCTCTTTTTATTTCCACACATCTCTCTTACCCTTACGTTGCTCACTCGATCAAACCACCTCACACCACACATTGTCCTCAAACATCTCATTTCCAGCACATCCATCCTCCTGCGCACAACTCTACCCATAGCCCACGCCTCGCAACCATACAACATTATTGGAACCACTATTCCTTAAAACATACCCATTTTTGCTTTCCGAGATAATGTTCTCGACTTCCACACATTCTTTAAGGCTCCCAGAATTTTCGCCCCATCCCCCACCCTATGTTCCACTAACGCTTCAATGGTTCCATCCGCTGCCAGATCCACTCCCAGATATCTAAAACACTTCACTTTCTCCAGTTTTTCTCCATTCAAACTCACCTCCCAATTGACTTGACCCTCACCCCTACTGTACCTAATAACCTTGCTCTTGTTCACATTTACTCTTAACTTTCTTCTTCCACAAACTTTACCAAACTCAGTCACCAGCTTCTGCAGTTTCTAACATGAATCAGCCACCAGCGCTGTATCATCAGCGAACAACAACTGACTCACTTCCCAAGCTCTCTCATCCCCAACAGACTTCATACTTGCCCCTCTTTCCAAAACTCTTGCATTTACCTCCCTAACAACCCCATCCATAAACAAATTAAACAACCATGGAGACATCACACACCCCTGCCGCAAACCTACATTCACTGAGAACCAATCACTTTCCTCTCTTCCTACACGTACACATGCCTTACATCCTCGATAAAAACTTTTCACTGCTTCTAACAACTTTCCTCCCACACCATATATTCTTAATACCTTCCACAGAGCATCTCTATCAACTCTATCATATGCCTTCTCCAGATCCATAAATGCTACATACAAATCCATTTGCTTTTCTAAGTATTTCTCACATACATTCTTCAAAGCAAACACCTGATCCACACATCCTCTACCACTTCTGAAACCACACTGCTCTTCCCCAATCTGATGCTCTGTACATGCCTTCACCCTCTCAATCAATACCCTCCCATATATTTACCAGGAATACTCAACAAACTTATACCTCTGTGGATCAGATATTTGCTTTGAAGAATGTATGTGAGAAATACTTAGAAAAGCAAATGGATTTGTATGTAGCATTTATGGGTCTGGAGAAGGCATATGATAGAGTTGATAGAGATGCTCTGTGGAAGGTATTAAGAATATATGGTGTGGAAGGCAAGTTGTTAGAAGCAGTGAAAAGTTTTTATCGAGGATGTAAGGCATGTGTACGTGTAGGAAGAGAGGAAAGTGATTGGTTCTCAGTGAATGTAGGTTTGCGGCAGGGGTATGTGATGTCTCCATGGTTGTTTAATTTGTTTATGGATCCGGGGTTGTTAGGGAGGTGAATGCAAGAGTTTTGGAAAGAGGGGCAAGTATGAAGTCTGTTGGGGATGAGAGAGCTTGGGAAGTGAGTCAGTTGTTGTTCGCTGATGATACAGCGCTGGTGGCTGATTCATGTGAGAAACTGCAGAAGCTGGTGACTGAGTTTGGTAAAGTGTGTGAAAGAAGAAAGTTAAGAGTAAATGTGAATAAGAGAAAGGTAATTAGGTACAGTAGGCTTGAGGGTCAAGTCAACTGGGAGGTAAGTTTGAATGGAGAAAAACTGGAGGAAGTGAAGTGTTTTAGATATCTGGGAGTGGATCCGGCAGCGGATGGAACCATTCAAGCGGAATTGGATCATAGGGTGGGGGAGGGGGCGAAAATTCTGGGAGCCTTGAAGAATGTGTGGAAGTCGAGAACATTATCTCGGAAAGCAAAAATGGGTATGTTTGAAGGAATAGTGGTTCCAACAATGTTGTATGGTTGCGAGGCGTGGGCTATGGATAGAGTTGTGCGCAGGAGGATGGATGTGCTGGAAATGAGATGTTTGAGGAGAATGTGTGGTGTGAGGTGGTTTGATCGAGTAAGTAACGTAAGGGTAAGAGAGGTGTGTGGAAATAAAAAGAGCGTGGTTGAGAGAGCAGAAGAGGGTGTTTTGAAATGGTTCGGGCACATGGAGAGAATGAGTGAGGAAAGATTGACCAAGAGGATATATGTGTCGGAGGTAGAGGGAACGAGGAGAAGTGGGAGACCAAATTGGAGGTGGAAAGATGGAGTGAAAAAGATTTTGTGTGATCGGGGCCTGAACATGCAGGAGGGTGAAAAGAGGACAAGGAATAGAGTGAATTGGATCAATGTGGTATACCGGGGTTGACGTGCTGTTAGTGGATTGAATCAGGGCATGTGAAGCGTCTGGGGTAAACCATGGAAAGCTGTGTAGGTATGTATATTTTTTTTTTTTTTTTGCTTTGTCGCTGTCTCCCGCGTTTGCGAGGTAGCGCAAGGAAACAGACGAAAGAAATGGCCCAACCCACCCCCATACACAGGCATATACACACGTCCACACACGCAAATATACATACCTACACATCTTTCCATGGTTTACCCCAGACGCTTCACATGCCCCGATTCAATCCACTGACAGCACGTCAACCCGGTATACCACATCGCTCCAATTCACTATATTCCTTGCCCTCCTTTCACCCTCCTGCATGTTCAGGCCCCGATCACACAAAATCTTTTTCACTCCATCTTTCCACCTCCAATTTGGTCTCCCTCTTCTCCTCGTTCCCTCCACCTCCGACACATATATCCTCTTGGTCAATATTTCCTCACTCATTCTCTCTGTGCCCAAACCATTTCAAAACACCCTCCTCTGCTCTGTCAACCACGCTCTTTTTATTTCCACACATCTCTCTTACCCTTACGTTACTCACTCGATCAAACCACCTCACACCGCACATTGTCCTCAAACATCTCATTTCCAGCACATCCATCCTCCTGCGCACAACTCTATCCATAGCCCACGCCTCGCAACCATACAACATTGTTGGAACCACTATTCCTTCAAACATACCCATTTTCGCTTTCCGAGATAATGTTCTCGACTTCCACACATTCTTTAAGGCTCCCAGAATTTTCGCCCCCTCCCCCACCCTATGATGCACTTCCGCTTCCATGGTTCCATCCGCTGCCAGATCCACTCCCAGATATCTAAAACACTTCACTTCCTCCAGTTTTTCTCCATTCAAACTCACCTCCCAATTGACTTGACCCTCAACCCTACTGTACCTAATAACCTTGCTCTTATTCACATTTACTCTTAACTTTCTTCTTCCACACACTTTACCAAACTCAGTCACCAGCTTCTGCAGTTTCTCACATGAATCAGCCACCAGCGCTGTATCATCAGCGAACAACAACTGACTCACTTCCCAAGGCTCTCTCATCCCCAACAGACTTCATACTTGCCCCTCTTTCCAAAACTCTTGCATTCACCTCCCTAACAACCCCATCCATAAACAAATTAAACAACCATGGAGACATCACACACCCCTGCCGCAAACCTACATTCACTGAGAACCAATCACTTTCCTCTCTTCCTACACGTACACATGCCTTACATCCTCGATAAAAACTTCTCACTGCTTCTAACAACTTGCCTCCCACATCATATATTCTTAATACCTTCCACAGAGCATCTCTATCAACTCTATCATATGCCTTCTCCAGATCCATAAATGCTACAGACAAATCCATTTGCTTTTCTAAGTATTTCTCACATACATTCTTCAGAGCAAACACCTGATCCACACATCCTCTACCACTTCTGAAACCACACTGCTCTTCCCCAATCTGATGCTCTGTACATGCCTTCACCCTCTCAATCAATACCCTCCCATATAATTTACCAGGAATACTCAACAAACTTATACCTCTGTAATTTGAGCACTCACTCTTATCCCCTTTGCCTTTGTACAATGGCACTATGCACGCATTCCGCCAATCCTCAGGCACCTCACCGTGAGTCATACATACATTAAATAACTTTACCAACCAGTCAACAATACAGTCACCCCCTTTTTTGATAAATTCCACTGCAATACCATCCAACCTGCTGCCTTGCCGGCTTTCATCTTCCGCAAAGCTTTTACTACTTCTTCTCTGTTTAGCAAATCATTTTCCCTAACCCTCTCACTTTGCACACCACCTCGACCAAAACACCCTATATCTGCCACTCTATCATCAAACATATTCAACAAACCTTCAAAATACTCACTCCATCTCCTTCTCACATCACCACTACTTCTTATCACCTCCCCATTTGCACCCTTCACTGAAGTTCCCATTTGCTCCCTTGTCTTACGCACTTTATTTACCTCCTTCCAAAACATCTTTTTATTCTCCCTAAAATTTAATGATACTCTCTCATCCCAACTCTCATTTGCCCTCTTTTTCACCTCTTGCACCTTTCTCTTGACCTCCTGTCTCTTTCTTTTATACATCTCCCACTCATTTGCATTTTTCCCTGCAAAAATCGTCCAAATGCCTCTCTCTTCTCTTTCACGAAAACTCTTACTTCTTCATCCCACCACTCACTACCCTTTCTAATCAACCCACCTCCCACTCTTCTCATGCCACAAGCATCTTTTGCGCAATCCATCACTGATTCCCTAAATACATCCCATTCCTCCCCCACTCCCCTTACTTCCATTGTTCTCACCTTTTTCCATTCTGTACTCAGTCTCTCCTGGTACTTCCTCACACAAGTCTCCTTCCCAAGCTCACTTACTCTCACCACCCTCTTCACCCCAACATTCACTCTTCTTTTCTGAAAACCCATACAAATCTTCACCTTAGCCTCCACAAGATAATGATCAGACATCCCTCCAGTTGCACTTCTCAGCACATTAACATCCAAAAGTCTCTCTTTCGCGCGCCTGTCAATTAACACGTAATCCAATAACGCTCTCTGGCCATCTCTCCTACTTACAAAAGTATACTTATGTATATCTCGCTTTTTAAACCAGGTATTCCCAATCATCAGTCCTTTTTCAGCACATAAATCTACAAGCTCTTCACCATTTCCATTTACAACAATATTTTTTTTTTCTTTTTTTTTTGCTTTGCCGCTGTCTCCCGCGTTTGCGAGGTAGCGCAAGGAAACAGACGAAAGAAATGGCCCAACCCACCCCCATACACATGTACCTACATACGTCCACACACGCAAATATACATACCTACACAGCTTTCCATGGTTTACCCCAGACGCTTCACATGCCTTGATTCACTCCACTGACAGCACGTCAACCCCGGTATACCACATCGCTCCAATTCACTCTATTCCTTGCCCTCCTTTCACCCTCCTGCATGCTCAGGCCCCGATCACACAAAATCTTTTTCACTCCATCTTTCCACCTCCAATTTGGTCTCCCTCTTCTCCTCGTTCCCTCCACCTCCGACACATATATCCTCTTGGTCAATCTTTCCTCACTCATTCTCTCCATGTGCCCGAACCATTTCAAAACACCCTCTTCTGCTCTCTCAACCACGCTCTTTTTTATTTCCACACATCTCTCTTACCCTTACGTTACTTACTCGATCAAACCACCTCACACCACACATTGTCCTCAAACATCTCATTTCCAGCACATCCATCCTCCTGCGCACAACTCTATCCATAGCCCACGCCTCGGAACCATACAACATTGTTGGAACCACTATTCCTTCAAACATACCCATTTTTGCTTTCCGAGATAATGTTCGCGACTTCCACACATCCTTCAAGGCTCCCAGAATTTTCGCCCCCTCCCCCACCCTATGATGCACTTCCGCTTCCATGGTTCCATCCGCTGCCAGATCCACTCCCAG
>NC_092244.1:23618270-23625770 GCF_036320965.1 Panulirus ornatus | reverse complement strand
GTCTCCCGCGTTTGCGAGGTAGCGCAAGGAAACAGACGAAAGAAATGGCCCCCCCCCCCATACACATGTATATACATACGTCCACACACGCAAATATACATACCTACACAGCTTTCCATGGTTTACCCCAGACGCTTCACATGCCCCGATTCAATCCACTGACAGCACGTCAACCCCGGTATACCACATCGCTCCAATTCACTCTATTCCTTGCCCTCCTTTCACCCTCCTGCATGTTCAGGCCGCGATCACACAAAATCCTTTTCACT
Source organism: Panulirus ornatus (assembly GCF_036320965.1). NCBI lineage: Eukaryota > Metazoa > Arthropoda > Malacostraca > Decapoda > Palinuridae > Panulirus > Panulirus ornatus. Next base: position 23,625,501 of record NC_092244.1, on the reverse strand, counting down.
CCATCCTTCCACCTCCAATTTGGTCTCCCTCTTCTCCTTGTTCCCTCCACCTCCGACACATAGATCTTCTTGGTCAATCTCTCCTCACTCATCCTCTCCATGTGCCCAAACCACTTCAAAACACCCTCTTCTGCTCTCTCAACCACGCTCTTTTTATTTCCACACATCTCTCTTACCCTTACGCTACTCACTCGATCAAACCACCTCACACCACACATTGTCCTCAAACATCTCATTTCCAGCACATCCATCCTCCTGCGCACAACTCTATCCATAGCCCACGCCTCGCAACCATACAACATTGTTGGAACCACTATTCCTTCAAACATACCCATTTTTGCTTTCCGAGATAATGTTCTCGACTTCCACACATTCTTCAAGGCCCCCAGGATTTTCGCCCCCTCCCCCACCGTATGATCCACTTCCGCTTCCATGGTTCCATCCGCTGCCAGATCCACTCCCAGATATCTAAAACACTTCACTTCCTCCAGTTTTTCTCCATTCAAACTCACCTCCCAATTGACTTGACCCTCAACCCTACTGTACCTAATAACCTTGCTCTTATTCACATTTACTCTTAACTTTCTTCTTCCACACACTTTTCCAAACTCAGTCACCAGCTTCTGCAGTTTCTCACATGAATCAGCCACCAGCGCTGTATCATCAGCGAACAACAACTGACTCACTTCCCAAGCTCTCTCATCCCCAACAGACTTCATACTTGCCCCTCTTTCCAAAACTCTTGCATTTACCTCCCTAACAACCCCATCCATAAACAAATTAAACAACCATGGAGACATCACACACCCCTGCCGCAAACCTACATTCACTGAGAACCAATCACTTTCCTCTCTTCCTACACGTACACATGCCTTACATCCTCGATAAAAACTTTTCACTTCCTCTAACAACTTTCCTCCCACACCATATATTCTTAATACCTTCCACAGAGCATCTCTATCAACTCTATCATATGCCTTCTCCAGATCCATAAATGCTACATAAATGCTATATATATATTATATATATATATATATATATATATATATATATATATATATATATATATATATATATATATATATATCTTTCTTTTCTTTTTTCTTTCATACTATTCGCCATTTCCCGCATTAGCGAGGTAGCGTTGAGAACAGAGGACTGGGCCTTTGAGGGAATATCCTCACCTGGCCCTCTTCTCTGTTCCCTCTTTTGGAAAATTAAAAAAAAAGCGAGAGGGGAGGGTTTCCAGTCACCCGCTCCCTCCCCTTTTAGTCGCCTTCTACGACATGCAGGGAATACGTGGGAAGTATTCTTTCTCCCCTATCCCCAGGGATATATATATTATATATATATATATATATATATATATATATATATATATATATATATATATATATATATATATATATATATACATATATATATATGGGATGTATTTAGGGAAGCAGTGATGGCTTGCGCAAAAGATGCTTGTGGCATGAGAAGCGTGGGAGGTGGGTTGATTAGAAAAGGTAGTGACTGGTGGGATGAAGAGGCAAGATTATTAGTGAAAGAGAAGAGAGAGGCATTTGGACGATTTTTGCAGGGAAAAAATGCAAATGAGTGGGAGAGGTATAAAAGAAAGAGACAGGAGGTCAAGAGAAAGGTGAAAGAGGTGAAAAAGAGGGCAAATGAGAGTTGGGGTGAGAGAGTATCATTAAATTTCAGGGAGATTAAAAAGATGTTTTGGAAGGAGGTAAATAAAGTGCGTAAGACAAGGGAGCAAATGGGAACTTCAGTGAAGGGGGCAAATGGGGAGGTGATAACAAGTAGTGGTGATGTGAGAAGGAGATGGAGTGAGTATTTTGAAGGTTTGTTGAGTGTGTTTGATGATACAGTGGCAGATATAGGGTGTTTTGGTCGAGGTGGTGTGTAAAGTGAGAGGGTTAGGGAAAATGATTTGGTAAACAGAGAAGAGGTAGTAAAAGCTTTGCGGAAGATGAAAGCCGGCAAGGCAGCAAGTTTGGATGGTATTGCAGTGGAATTTATTAAAAAAGGGGGTGACTGTATTGCTGATTGGTTGGTAAGGTTATTTAATGTATGTATGATTCATGGTGAGGTGCCTGAGGATCTGCGGAATGCTTGCATGGTACCATTGTACAAAGGCAAAGGGGATAAGAGTGAGTGCTCAAATTACAGAGGTATAAGTTTTTTTAGTATTACTGGTAAATTATATGGGAGGGTATTGATTGAGAGGGTGGAGGCATGTACAGAACATCAGATTGGGGAAGAGCAGTTTGGTTTCAGAAGTGGTAGATGATGTGTGGATCAGGTGTTTGCTTTGAAGAATGTATGTGAGAAATACTTAGAAAAACAAATGGATTTGTATGTCGCATTTGTGGATCTGGAGAAGGCATATGATAGAGTTGATAGAGATGCTCTGTGGAAGGTTTTAAGAATATATGGTGTGGGAGGCAAGTTGTTAGAAGCAGTGAGAAGTTTTTATCGAGGATGTAAGGCATGTGTACGTGTAGGAAGAGAGGAAAGTGATTGGTTCTCAGTGAATGTAGGTTTGCGGCAGGGGTGTGTGATGTCTCCATGGTTGTTTAATTTGTTTGTGGATGGAGTTGTTAGGGAGGTGAATGGAAGAGTTTTGGAAAGAGGGGTAAGTATGCAGTCTGTTGTGGATGAGAGAGCTTGGGAAATGAGTCAGTTGTTGTTCGCTGATGATACAGCGCTGGTGGCTGATTCATGTGAGAAACTGCAGAAGCTGGTGACTGAGTTTGGTAAAGTGTGTGAAAGAAGAAAGTTAAGAGTAAATGTGAATAAGAGCAAGGTTATTAGGTACAGTAGGGTTGAGGGTCAAGTCAATTGGGAGGTGAGTTTGAATGGAGAAAAACTGGGGAAGTAAAGTGTTTTAGATATCTGGGAGTGGATCTGGCAGCGGATGGTACCATGGAAGCGGAAGTGAATCATAGGGTGGGGGAGGGGGCGAAAATTCTGGAAGCCTTGAAGAATGTGTGGAAGTCGAGAACATTATCTCGGAAAGAAAAATGGGTATGTTTGAAGGAATAGTGGTTCCAACAATGATGTATTGTTGCGAGGCGTAGGCTATGGATAGAGTTGTGCGCAGGAGGGTGGATGTGCTGGAAATGAGATGTTTGAGGACAGTATGTAGTGTGAGGTGGTTTGATCGAGTAAGTAATGTAAGGGTAAGAGAGATGTGTGGAAATAAAAAGAGTGTGGTTGAGAGAGCAGAAGAGGGTGTTTTGAAATGGTTTGGTCAAATGGAGAGAATGAGTGAGGAAAGATTGACCAAGAGGATATATGTGTCATAGGTGGAGGGAACGAGGAGAAGTGGGAGACCAAATTGGAGGTGGAAAGATGGAGTGAAAAAGATTTAGAGTGATCGGGGCCTGAATATGCTGGAGGGTGAAAGGCGTGCAAGGAATAGAGTGAATTGGAACGATGTGGTATACCGGGGTCGACGTGCTGTCAATGGATTGAATCAGGGCATGTGAAGCGTCTGGGGTAAACTATGGAAAGTTGTGTGTGGCCTGGATGTGGAAAGGGAGCTGTGGTTTCGGTGCGTTATTAAATGACTGCTAGAGACTGTGAGCGAATTCGGCCTTTGTTGTCTTTTCCTAGCGCTACCTCGCACGCTTGAGGGGTGAGGGGGTTGTTATTCCATGTGTGTCTGGGTGGCGATGGGAATGAATAAAGGCAGACAGTATGAATTATGTACATGTGTATATATGTATATGTCTGTGTGTGTATATTTATGTCTACATTGAGATGTATAGGTATGTATACTTGCGTGTGTGGACGTGTATGTATAGACATGTGTATGTGGGTGGGTTGGGCCATTCTTTCGTCTGTTTCCTTGCGCTACCTCGCTAACGCGGGAGACAGCGACAAAGGAAAATAGATGAATAAATAGATAAATATATACATATATATATATATATTATATATATATATATATATATATTATATATATATATATATATATATATATATATATATATATACATATATATATATATATATTTTTTTTTTCTTTTTTTCCGCTGTCTCCCGCGTTTGCGAGGTAGCGCAAGGAAACAGACGAAAGAAATGGCCCAACCCACCCCCATACACATGTATATACATACGTCCACACACGCAAATATACATACCTACACAGCTTTCCATCGTTTACCCCAGACGCTTCACATGCCTTGATTCAATCCACTGACAGCACGTCAACCCCGGTATACCACATCGCTCCAATTCACTCTATTCCTTGCCCTCCTTTCACCCTCCTGCATGTTCAGGCCCCGATCACACAAAATCTTTTTCACTCCATCTTTCCACCTCCAATTTGGTCTCCCTCTTCTCCTCGTTCCCTCCACCTCCGACACATATATTCTCTTGGTCAATCTTTCCTCACTCATTCTCTCCATGTGCCCGAACCATTTCAAAACACCCTCTTCTGCTCTCTCAACTACGTTCTTTTTATTTCCACACATCTCTCTTACCCTTACGTTACTTACTCGATCAAACCACCTCACACCACACATTGTCCTCAAACATCTCATTTCCAGCACATCCATCCTCCTGCGCACAACTCTATCCATAGCCTACGCCTCGCAACCATACAACATTGTTGGAACCACTATTCCTTCAAACATACCCATTTTTGCTTTCCGAGATAATGTTCTCGACTTTCACACATTCTTCAAGGCTCCCAGAATTTTCGCCCCCTCCCCCACCCTATGATCCACTTCCGCTTCCATGGTTCCATCCGCTGCCAGATCCACTCCCAGATATCTAAAACACTTCACTTCCTCCAGTTTTTCTCCATTCAAACTCACCTCCCAATTGACTTGACCCTCAACCCTACTGTACTTAATAACCTTGCTCTTATTCACATTTACTCTTAACTTTCTTCTTTCACACACTTTACCCAACTCAGTCACCAGCTTCTGCAGTTTCTCACATGAATCAGCCACCAGCGCTGTATCATCAGCGAACAACAACTGACTCATTTCCCAAGCTCTCTCATCCCCAACAGACTTCATACTTGCCCCTCTTTCCAAAACTCTTGCATTCACCGCCCTAACAACCCCATCCATAAACAAATTAAACAACCATGGAGACATCACACACCCCTGCCGCAAACCTACATTCACTGAGAACCAATCACTTTCCTCTCTTCCTACACGTACACATGCCTTACATCCTCGATAAAAACTTTTCACTGCTTCTAACAACTTTCCTCCCACACCATATATTCTTAGTACCTTCCACAGAGCATCTCTATCAACTCTATCATATGTCTTCTCCAGATCCATAAATGCTACATACAAATCCATTTGCTTTTTTCTTCTTTTTTTTTTAATTTTCCAAAAGAAGGAACAGAGAAGGGGGCCAGGTGAGGATATTCCCTAAAAGGCCCAGTCCTCTGTTCTTAACGCTACCTCGCTAATGCGGGAAATGGCGAATAGTATGAAAGAAAGAAAGAAAGATATATATATATATATATATATATATATATATATATATATATATATATATATATATATATATATATATATATATATATATATATATATATATATGTTCCCCCTCAATCTGATGCTCTGTACATGCTACCATCTTCTCTATCACTACTCTCTCTTACACCATTATCAGGCCGCATCTCGTCTGGCGAACTGGAGGACGAAACAAGCAAGGTGGGAACCCATGGTGAGGAGCTGTAGCCAGATGGGAACAAGCCCCTACTGCTCTCCGTGGCGGGAACTGGAAATCGACTGACTCCAAATTCCTGCAACGGGAAGTCAGCACCACAAGTAAAGCATCCTCCTCGAAGGCTCAGAGTGGGGTGCCTAAATGTGTGTGGATGTAACCAAGATGTGAAGACCCTTACTGGAAAAACAATCACTCTTGAAGTAGAACCTTCAGACACAATTGAAAATGTGAAGGAAAATAGTGAAACTGGAGAAAAATGTAGCTTAGACATTGAAGCCTATTGATACAGTGGTTAAATTGATGAGAAATGCTATTGATGTTTGTGTAAATAAATTACACATTTCCTTTTTTCCATAGCCAGAGGTTGAACCATTATGTGACATTCATTTTTTTCATTCATTTCAAGCTAGAAGTTTCAGTTTTCTAAATTGTTTCTTACATTTTTCATATGTATATATATGTATGAGTGTGTGTGTGTATATGTGCGTATGTATGTGTATGTGTGTGTATGTGTATATGTATATATATATATATGTATATTATCCCTGGGGATAGGGGTGAAAGAATACTTCCCACGTATTCCTCGCGTGTCGTAGAAAGCGACTAGAGGGGACGGGAGCGGGGGGCCAGAAATCCTCCCCTCCTTGTATTAACTTTCTAAAATGGGAAACAGAAGAAGGAGTCACGCGGGGAGTGCTCATCCTCCTCGAAGGCTCAGAGTGGGGTGCCTAAATGTGTGTGGATGTAACCAAGATGTGAAAAAAGGAGAGATAGGTAGTATGTTTGAGGAAAGGAACCTGGATGTTTTGGCTTTGAGTGAAACGAAGCTCAAGGGTAAAGGGGAAGAGTGGTTTGGGAATGTCTGGGGAGTAAAGTCAGGGGTTAGTGAGAGGACAAGAGCAAGGGAAGGAGTAGCAATACTCCTGAAACAGGAGTTGTGGGAGTATGTGATAGAGTGTAAGAAAGTAAATTCTCGATTGATATGGGTAAAACTGAAAGTTGATGGAGAGAGGTGGGTGATTATTGGTGCTTATGCACCTGGGCATGAGAAGAAAGATCAAGAGAGGCAAGTGTTTTGGGAGCAGCTGAATGAGTGTGTTAGTGGTTTTGATGCACGAGACCGGGTTATAGTGATGGGTGATTTGAATGCAAAGGTGAGTAATGTGGCAGTTGAGGGAATAATTGGTATACATGGGGTGTTCAGTGTTGTAAATGGAAATGGTGAAGAGCTTGTAGATTTATGTGCTGAAAAAGGACTGGTGATTGGGAATACCTGGTTTAAAAAAGCGAGATATACATAAGTATACTTATGTAAGTAGGAGAGATGGCCAGAGAGCGTTATTGGATTACGTGTTAATTGACAGGCGTGCGAAAGAGAGACTTTTGGATGTTAATGTGCTGAGAGGTGCAACTGGAGGGATGTCTGATCATTATCTTGTGGAGGCTAAGGTGAAGATTTGTATGGGTTTTCAGAAAAGAAGAGTGAATGTTGGGGTGAAGAGGGTGGTGAGAGTAAGTG
>NC_092244.1:23525770-23613270 GCF_036320965.1 Panulirus ornatus | reverse complement strand
CAGAATGGATAAAGGTGAGAACAAAGGAGGTAAGGGGAGTGGGGGAGGAATGGGATGTATTTAGGGAAGCAGTGATGGCTTGCGCAAAAGTTGCTTGTGGCATGAGAAGCGTGGGAGGTGAGTTGATTAGAAAAGGTAGTGAGTGGTAGAATGAAGAAGTAAGATTATTAGTGAAAGAAAAGAGAGAGGGATTTGAACGATTTTTGCAGGGAAAAAATGCAAATGAGTGGGAGAGGTATAAAAGAAAGAGGCAGGAGGTCAAGAGAAAGGTGCAAGAGGTGAAAAAGAGGGCAAATGAGAGTTGGGGTGAGAGAGTATCATTGAATTTCAGGGAGAATAAAAAGATGTTTTGGAAGGAGGTAAATAAAGTGCGTAAGACAAGGGAGCAAATGGGAACTTCAGTGAAGGGGGCTAATTGGGAGGTGATAACAAGTAGTGGTGATGTGAGAAGAAGATGGAGTGAGTATTTTGAAGGTTTGTTGAATGGGTTTGATGATAGAGTGGCAGACGTCGGGTGTCTTGGTCGAGGTGGTGTGCAAAGTGAGAGGGTTAGGGAAAATGATTTGGTAAATAGAGAAGAGGCAGTTAAAGCTTTACGGAAGATGAAAGCCGGCAAAGCAGCAGGTTTGGATGGTATTGTAGTGGAATTTATCAAAAAAGGGGGTGACTGTATTGTTGACTGATTGGTAAGGTTATTCAATATATGTATGATTCATGGTGAGGTGCCTGAGGATTGGTGGAATGCTTGCTTAGTGCCATTGTACAAAGGCAAAGGGTATAAGAGTGAGTGCTCAAATTACAGAGGTATAAGTTTGTTGAGTATTCCTGGTAAATTATATGGGAGGGTATGGGAGCATCAGATTGGGGAAGAGCAGTGTGGTTTCAGAAGTGGTAGAGGATGTGTGGATCAGGTGTTTGCTTTGAAGAATGTATGCGAGAATATTCTTTTTTTTTTATTATACTTTGTCGCTGTCTCCCGCGTTTGCGAGGTAGCGCAAGGAAACAGACGAAAGAAATGGCCCAACCCCCCCCCCCCCCATACACATGTATATACATACGTCCACACACGCAAATATACATACCTACACAGCTTTCCATGGTTTACCCCAGACACTTCACATGCCCTGCTTCAATCCACTGACAGCACGTCAACCCCGGTATACCACATCGCTCCAATTCACTCTATTCCTTGCCCTCCTTTCACCCTCCTGCATGTTCAGGCCCCGATCACACAAAATCTTTTTCACTCCATCTTTCCACCTCCAATTTGGTCTCCCTCTTCTCCTTGTTCCCTCCACCTCCGACACATATATCCTCTTGGTCAATCTTTCCTCACTCATCCTCTCCATGTGCCCAAACCACTTCAAAACACCCTCTTCTGCTCTCTCAACCACGCTCTTTTTATTTCCACACATCTCTCTTACCCTTACGTTACTCACTCGATCAAACCACCTCACACCACACATTGTCCTCAAACATCTCATTTCCAGCACATCCATCCTCCTGCGCACAACTCTATCCATAGCCCACGCCTCGCAACCATACAACATTGTTGGAACCACTATTCCTTCAAACATACCCATTTTTGCTTTCCGAGATAATGTTCTCGACTTCCACACATCCTTCAAGGCCCCAGGATTTTCGCCCCTCCCCACCCTATGATCCACTTCCGCTTCCATGGTTCCATCCGCTGCAAGATCCACTCCCAGATATCTAAAACACTTCACTTCCTCCAGTTTTTCTCCATTCAAACTCACCTCCCAATTGACTTGACCCTCAACCCTACTGTACCTAATAACCTTGCTCTTATTCACATTTACTCTTAACTTTCTTCTTCCACACACTTTTCCAAACTCAGTCACCAGCTTCTGCAGTTTCTCACATGAATCAGCCACCAGCGCTGTATCATCAGCGAACAACAACTGACTCACTTCCCAAGCTCTCTCATCCCCAACAGACTTCATACTTGCCCCTCTTTCCAAAACTCTTGCATTTACCTCGTTAACAACCCCATCCATAAACAAATTAAACAACCATGGAGACATCACACACCCCTGCCGCAAACCTACATTCACTGAGAACCAATCACTTTCCTCTCTTCCTACACGTACACATGCCTTACATCCTCGATAAAAACTTTTCACTGCTTCTAACAACTTTCCTCCCACACCATATATTCTTAATACCTTCCACAGAGCATCTCTATCAACTCTATCATATGCCTTCTCCAGATCCATAAATGCTACATACAAATCCATTTGCTTTTCTAAGTATTTCTCACATACATTCTTCAAAGCAAACACCTGATCCACACATCCTCTACCACTTCTGAAACCACACTGCTCTTCCCCAATCTGATGCTCTGTACATGCCTTCACCCTCTCAATCAGTACCCTCCCATATAATTTACCAGGAATACTCAACAAACTTATACCTCTGTAATTTGAGCACTCACTCACTATGCGAGAAATACTTAGAAAAACAAATGGATTTGTATGTAGCATTTCTTGATCTGGAGAAGGCATATGATAGGGTTGATAGAGATGCTCTGTGGAAGGTTTTAAGAATATATGGTGTGGGAGGCAAGTTGTTACAAGCAGTGAGAAGTTTTTATCGAGGATGTAAGGCATGTGTACGTGTAGGAAGAGAGGAAAGTGATTGGTTCTCAGTGAATGTAGGTTTGCGGCAGGGGTGTGTGATGTCTCCATGGCTGTTTAATTTGTTTATGGGTGGGGTTGTTAGGGAGGTGAATGCAAGAGTTTTGGAAAGAGGGGCAAGTATGCAGTCTTCTGTGGATGAGAGAGCTTGGGAAGTGAGTCAGTTGTTGTTCGCTGATGACACAGCGCTGGTAGCTGATTCATGTAAGAAACTGCAGAAGCTGGTGACTGAGTTTGGTAAAGTGTGTGAAAAAAGAAAGTTAAGAGTAAATGTGAATAAGAGCAAGGTTATTAGGTACAGTAGGGTTGATGGTCAAGTCAATTGGGAGGTAAGTTTGAATGGAGAAAAACTGGAGGAAGTGAAGTGTTTTGAATATCTGGGAGTGGATCTGTCAGCGGATGGAACCATGGAAGCGGAAGTGAATCATAGGGTGGGGGAGGGGGCGAAAATTCTGGGAGCCTTGAAGAATGTTTGGAAGTCGAGAACATTATCTCGGAATGCAAAAATGGGTATGTTTGAAGGAGTAGTTGTTCCAACAATGTTGTATGGTTGCGAGGCGTGGGCTATGGATAGAGTTGTGCGCAGGAGGGTGGATGTGCTGGAAATGAGATGTTTGAGGACCATATGTGGTGTGAGGTTGTTTGATCGAGTAAGTAATGTAAGGGTGAGAGCGATGTGTGGAAGTAAAAAGATTGTGGTTGAGAGAGCAGAAGAGGGTGTTTTGAAATGGTTATGTCACATGGAGAGAATGAGCGGGGAAAGATTGACCAAGAGGATATATGTGTCGGAGGTGGAGGGAACGAGGAGAAGTGGGAGACCAAATTGGAGGTGGAAAGATGGAGTGAAAAAGATTTAGAGTGATCGGGGCCTGAACATGCAGGTGGGTGAAAGGCGTGCAAGGAATAGAGTGAATTGGAACGATGTGGTATACCGGGGTCGACGTGCTGTCAATGGATTGAACCAGGGCATGTGAAGCGTCTGGGGTAAACCATGCAAAGTGTGTGGGGCCCGGATGTTGAAAGGGAGCTGTGGTTTTGGTGCATTATTACATGACAGCTAGAGACTGAGTGTGAACGAATGGGGACTTTGGTGTTTTTCCTAGCGCTACCTCGCACACATGAGTGGGGAGGGGTTTTTTATTCCATGTGTGGCGAGGTGGCGATAGGAATGAATAAAGGCAGACAGTATGAATTATGTACATGTGTATATATGTATATGTCTGTTTGTGTATATATATGTGTACATTGAGATGTATAGGTATGTATATTGTGCGTGTGTGGACATGTATGTATGTTTGTGGGCGGATTGGGCCATTCTTTCGTCTGTTTCCTTGCGCTACCTCGCTAACGCGGGAGACAGCGACAAAGCAATATATTATATTATATATATATATATATATATATATATATATATATATATATTATATATATATATATATGTATCCAAATTAACATCCAAACGTCTCTCTTTCGCGCGCCTGTCAATTAACACGTAATCCAATAACGCTCTCTGGCCATCTCTCCTACTTACATACGTATACTTATGTTTATCTCACTTTTTAGACCAGGTATTCCCAATCACCAGTCCTTTTTCAGCACATAAATCTACAAGGTCTTCACCATTTCCATTTACAACACTGAACACCCCATGTATACCAATTATTCCCTCAACTGCCACATTACTCACCTTTGCCTTCAAATCACCCATCACTATAACCCGGCCTCGTGCATCAAAACCACTAACACACTCATTCAGCTGCTCCCAAAACATGATTGTTTAATTTGTTTATGGATGGGGTTGTTAGGGAGGTGAATGCAAGAGTTTTGGAAAGAGGGGCAAGTATGAAATCTGTTGGGGATGAGAGAGCTTGGGAAGTGAGTCAGTTGTTGTTCGCTGATGATACAGTGCTGGTTGCTAATTCATGTGAGAAACTGCAGAAGCTGGTGACTGAGTTTGGTAAAGTGTGTGAAAGAAGAAAGTTAAGAGTAAATGTGAATAAGAGCAAGGTTATTAGGTACTGTAGGGTTGAGGGTCAAGTCAATTGGGAGGTAAGTTTGAATGGAGAAAAACTGGAGGAAGTAAAGTGTTTTAGATATCTGGGAGTGGATCTGGCAGCGGATGGAACCATGGAAGCGGAAGTGGATCATAGGGTGGGGGAGGGGGCGAAAATCCTGGGAGCCTTGAAGACTGTGTGGAAGTCGAGAACATTATCTCGGAAAGCAAAAATGGGTATGTTTGAAGGAATAGTGGTTCCAACAATGTTGTATGGTTGCGAGGCGTGGGCTGTGGATAGAGTTGTGCGCAGGAGGATGGATGTGCTGGAAATGAGATGTTTGAGGACAATGTGTGGTGTGAGGTGGTTTGATCGAGTAAGTAACGTAAGGGTAAGAGAGATGTGTGGAAATAAAAAGAGCGTGGTTGAGAGAGCAGAAGAGGGTGTTTTGAAATGGTTTGGTCACATGGAGAGAATGAGTGAGGAAAGATTGACCAAGAGGATATATGTGTCGGAGGTGGAGGGAACGAGGAGAAGTGGGAGACCAAATTGAAGGTGGAAAGATGGAGTGAAAAAAATTTTGTGTGATCGGGGCCTGAACATGCAGGAGGGTGAAAGGAGGGCAAGGAATAGAATGAATTGGATCGATGTGATATACCGGGGTTGACGTGCTGTCAGTGGGTTTAATCAGGGCATGTGAAGCGTCTGGGGTAAACCATGGAAAGCTGTGTAGGTATGTATATTTGCGTGTGTGGACGTATGTATATACATGTGTATGGGGTGGGTTGGGCCAATTCTTTCGTCTGTTTCCTTGCGCTACCTCGCAAACGCGGGAGACAGAGATAAAGCAAAAAAAAAAAAAAAAAAAAAGTTCATAATTTATTTCACCCATTTATTTATTCATTTATTTCACCGTATATATATATATATATATATTATATATATATATATATATATATATATATATATATTATAATATATATATATATATATATATATATATATATATTTTTCATAAATCTATTTCAACCATGACTAATGTTCAAGGGGTTCTCTCAACATATTCCATATATGACATTTTTTTCAATAAATTGAAAACTAAAAGAAAAATAAAATCTTTAGATTTTAGAAATTCGAAAAAAATTGACAAAATTCCGCCTTCCAAACGAACAACAATTTTCTATCTTACCTCCCAGAGTTTTTTTGGAGTGCTCGTGGGCGAAATGAGGTGCCCAGAATTTGTCTTGATCTCCGACAGGCATATTGAAATATGACTTGTAGACCTCTCACATCTCAGCTGATGCTGCCACGGAATACTTTTTCGCTTGTTTTGATGAACTGGCGACAGACATTGCAAAATGCCTCATCATGATGTGTGCAGCCTCTAGATGCCACCTCAGAAAGAGATTCGTATTGTTACGAATCCCCCTATTGGTAAGGATCGTCAACTACGAACACGGATAACACTATCTTAAAGTCATGGGATTAAATCAAACACCAGGATTAAAACTACTTATAATCCAAGAACTACAGTACAAAATAACAGAAGCACACTAACCAGGCACAAATCATTTACGTTAACACTGAACATGAGTTTAACATTCAGGTGAGATTTCAAACCAGGAGATCTCTTTCCTTTATGACAATTTGTCTTTAGCAACATGATTCAAGATTCACTTATTCGTTGGACACTTCTGTGACAAGTTACAATACTCTATGATACTCGAAACTAAATGACAGAGGCAGTTCAACACCGTAGAGTTATGTACAGCGGCACTTCACTCGGGCTTTGGGACATAAGGGAAAACCAATTACCTCGGCTGGACACGGACTAGGATATCGTGGCTCAGCGGGTGTCAGAGGTTTTTATTGCAGGGAGGAGCAAGCCAGAAGCGGCTTGCCCCCGCCCTGCTGCCCTAGTTTCAGGTGGGATTGGTGAAGGGTGACCCATAGTGCCACTCTTGATTGGCTAGAGGCCTAGGATCCAGTTGTGATTGGAGGAGGGACAAGGAAGAGTTGACAAAGTTATAAAAGAGTGATGAGAGTTTGAAAGAATGTTGGAGTGAAGCTGCTAGAAATGGGAATGAGAGTGATGTATCAGTTGGATTTTATGTACAAAATGGTGAGTTAATGAGAAAATGGAGGCCGCTTATGTTCCAGCATCTGATCACTGGGAGGTCAAAAAGCAAATTGTAGTTCCAAAGAATTATAGGGTACATGTAATTGCTCTGTCTCAGAGTTCTTATTTGTTTGGACATTTGGGAGTTAGGAAGACAAATGGTAAAATGATAACTCATTTTCATTGGTCAGATATGAAGACAGATGTGTTCCAGTATTGTAAGACTTGTGAATTATGTCAGAGAGTAGGTAAACCCAACCAGACTGTACACCCAGCACCATTGCAGCCAATTCCTGCTTTTTGTAAACCTTTTTTAACAAAATTGTAATTGATTGTGTAGGTTCTCTACCTAAAACACGTAAAGGAAATTAATAATGTGTGCATTTACCAGATTTCCTGAAGCAGTACCATTACGTAGCATACATTCTAAAAATATTGTAAGAGAGTTAGTAAAATATTTCTCCTGGATGGGTATGCCTGAAATCATAGTCAGACCAGGGAAGTAATTTCACTTCAGGAATGTTTAGAAAAAAAATTAAAGGGGTTACATATAACACATAAGATGTCAATGCTTATTACCCACAGAGCCAAGGAGTTGTGGAAAGATTTCATCAGACTGAAAAATACTTTGAGAATGTATTGTGAGGAATTGTCCGTAGACTGGGATGAGGGTCTGCCTTTAGGATTGTTTGCCATTAGAGATTCACTACATGAATCTACAGGTTTTAGTCCATTTGAGTTAGTGTATGGACATGAAATAAGAGGTCCATTGAGTATGTTCAAGGAGAAATGGTTAGGGAAGAGTGATTCTCCTAAATTATTGAAGTATGTATCAGATTTCAAAAGCAGATGAAGAGCTAGAGAGATTGCTGCAGAAAATTTGAAAGGGTGTCAAGAAGAGATGAAGGTATGGTACGACTAAAATCTAGAAGCAGAGAGTTCAAACCAGGTGATCGAAAGTTGGTATCATTGCCTCAGAGAGGAAATCCTCTAAGGGCAAGGTTTTATGGTCCCTGGGTTATTGAGAAAAAAGTGGATGATTTGAACTATATTGTGAATACTCCAGAAAGACGCAAGTTAAGCCAATTGTGTCACATAAATATGATAAAACCTTATCATAGTAGAAATTCTGCAAAGGATGATAAGGTTACAAATGTGCATTTTGCATGTGTTAGGTCTGATGATGCAGAGGATGTGGATGGAAGTGAGAAAGTAAAATTTGAGAGATGTGAAGACAAATTGTATAAAAATTTCAGATGTGTTAGATGATTTGAAAAAGAAGCTTGATCATTTAGAAACTTAAAGAAGAGATGAGATCATACAAATAATGAATGAGTTTAGGTGTGTTTTCTAATGTTCCTATAACTGATGTATTATCAAACAGCACCCTTATAGAGTGAATCTTTAAATGAGAAAGATAATGAGAAAAGACGGACAGTATATGCTTGACAATGATCTGATTGAAAAAAGTAATTGCCCTTGGAGTTCGGAACCTTGTGTTGATTACCAAACCTGGTGGTATTACCTACAGATTTTGTACTGATCTCAGAAAGGTAAATACGATGATTAAAGCTGACTCGTATCCTATTCCAAGAGCAGATGTTTGTATTGATCAGATAGGAGATGCTAAATTTGTAACCAAATTAGACTTATTGAAAGGGTATTGGGCAGTACCTCTGACTGAAAGCGCAAAGGAAATTTCTGCATTTGTAGCTATGGATGGTTTGTATCTGTATAAAGTGATGTCCTTTGGTATGAAAAACAGTGTTAGTACTTTCCAAAGATTAGTAAATCAAGTATTGTGTGATGTTAAAGATTGTTCTGTATATACAGATGATATAGTATCGTATTCAAAAACTTGGGAAGAACATTCGTATTTAGTGAGGGAAGTGTTTAATAGGTTGGACAAAGCAAAGTTGACAGTAAACCTTGTAAAGAGTGAATTTGCTAGAGCAACTGTAGAATATCTAGGCTATGTTGTTGGTCAGGGATGTGTAAAACCAATCACTGCCTAGATAGAAAGTATAGTAAAATTTCCAGCACCTACAAATAAGAAAGAACTATTGAGATTTCTGGGTATGGCTGGATATTATCGTAGGTTTTGTAAGAAATTTTCAATCATTGCTTTACCATTAACCAACTTATTGTCAAAGAAATTGAAACAGAAACTCGTATGTACACCCATACTTTCTACTCCAAATTATGATAGACCATTTAAACTGTATATAGGTTGGGGTTGGTGGAGTCTTAATGCAGGAGAAAGATGATATTGATTTTCCAATTCTTTTTTTTCAAAGAAGTTTCTGTCCTATCAGAAAAAAACTATAGTACTATTGAAAAAGAAACAGTAGCCTTGATTTAAGTTTGAATAATTTCGATGTATATTTGAAAGGAGTAAGTAGGCCAATCCAAGTGTTTATGGATCACAATCCCCTAGTATTTTTGCTTAAGATGAAAAATGTAAAGCAACGTTTAACAAGGTGGAGTCTTTTGTTACAAGATCATAATTTGAGTATTAAACATATAAGAGGGAAGGATAAAGTTATACCTGATGTATTGTCTCGTATACCAGTTGGTCATGAGTCAACTAGTGGTTGACTCATGTCTCTTTTGGGAGGGGGATGTTACAGTTATCTTCCCTATTTACCCATAAATGTTATAGTTACCCATTATATCTTATTCAGTTTTCTTTGAGATATTGTTTAGAAACTGGAAGAAGGCCAAGGTCAAGACTCTCTCTCAGGAATGGCCACAAAAGGATGATACAAAGCTGATGGTAACGTATAATGTAATCTGTACACATCTCAGTCATTTCAAACCCTTATGTTAAATAACTGAGGCCAGTGAATCTGCCAGAGTGATGTTGAGTAAAGTAAAATTGAGAGAGATCTATGTATCAAGATATATTGGGGATAGGGGAGAAAGAATACTTCCCACGTATTCCCTGCGTGTCGTAGAAGGCGACTAAAAGGGAAGGGAGCGGGGGGCTGGAAATCCTCCCCTCTCAATTTTTTTTAATTTTCCAAAAGAAGGAACAGAGAAGGGGGCCAGGTGAGGATATTCCCTCAATGGCCCAGCTCTCTGTTCTTAACGCTACCTCGCTAACGCGGGAAATGGCGAATAGTTTGAAAAAAAAAAATTTTTTTTTATAGATTTTTATATGTGTTTGGTATTTGACCAACTTGAGAAGTGAAAAGTAGGTATATCATTTCGGCCGTCAGCTGTCAGATGCTAGCCAGATGATAATGGAATCTGTGTCTAGCCCAAATCTCTCTCTTAACAGAAGCTGTTATTTCAGTTATCTGTTTTAATGGGCCTATGGGGAGGGGCGTATCTAGGGGAAACAACGCCTATGGCAAGTACTGTAATTGCGTCCCTGTCCAAACATATGACACCAATATTTTTTATTTTTATTACCTCAGCCAAGGAGATTATGTTTTTACCGGCGTTTGTTTGTTTGTATGTTAGCAACTTTCAACAAAAGTTATGAACAAATTTTGATGAAATTTTCAGCGAAAGTCATGAATGACACAAGAACCAGTTGATTAGATTCTAGGAGTGAGCCGAATCATTGTCTGGATCCAGGACGTCATTACGGAAATATCAATTTTTGTGAATAACTATTGAACTAATAATGATATCAATGTGATTCCAAATGCCAAAGATATGCTTTCATGGAAAAAATCTAAATCTATGATTTAACAATGCCATATTGGCGATAGGAGCTGCCTTGGCAGAGGTCTGACCTCCGAATGCAATCTCTATTTCATTCCAATATACCTAGAGAGTATTGTAGTAAGATATAGAAAGAACTGTTCAAAAGAAGAAGAATCCAAAAGACTTTGTGAAATGGAAAATCGAATTGAGGGATTGTGAGGAAGAGTGTGTTAAGGAGATTATTAAGAGAAATAAACGAATCCAACCAGCCTTCATTGAATAAAAGTTATATTCATATATATAGGCTTTATATAAAACTTTTGTTTAAGTATACATATCTAAGACTATGTATTATATTTTTAATATGATTATTATACTTAGTCGCTATCATCCGCGTGAGCGAAGTAGCGCAAGGAAACAGACGAAAGAATGGCCCAACCCACCCTCATACACATGTATATGCATAAACGCCCAAACGCGCACATATACATACCTATACATTTCAACGTACACATACATATACATACACAGACATATATTCATACTTGCTGCCTTCATCCATTTCGTCGCCACCCCGCCACACATGAAATGTCACCCCTCTTTCCCGAGGCGCGCGAGGTAGCGCTAGGAAAAGACAACAAAGGCCACATTCGTTCACACTCAGTCTCTAGCTGTCATATGTAATGCACCGAAACCACAGTTCCCTTCCACATCCAGGCCCCACAGAACTTTCCATGGTGTACCCTAGACGCTTCACATGCTCTGTTTCAATCCATTGACAGCACGTCGACCCCGGTATACCACATAGTTCGAATTCGCTCTACTCCATGGACGCCTTGCATGTTCAGGCCCCGATCGCTCAAAATCTTTTTCACTCCATCCTTCCACCTCCAATTTTGTATCCCACTTCTCGTTCCCTCCACCTTTGACACATATATCTTCTTTGTCAATCTTTCCTCACTCATTCTCTCCATGTGACCAAACCATTTCAATACCCTCTTTTCTGCTCTCTCAATCACACTCTTTTTATTACCACATTATCTCTCTTACCCTTTCATTACTTACTCGATCAAACCACCTCACACCGCATACTGTCCTCAAACATTTGATTTTCAACACATCCACCCTCCTCCGCACAACCCTATCTACAGCTTTGCCTCACAACTATATAACATTGTTGGAAAAACTATCCTTTCAAACACTAATCCTTTGCTCCGAGATAACGTTCTGGCCTTTCACACATTCCTCAACGCTCCCAGAACCTTCGCCCCCTCCCCCACCCTTTGACTCACTTCCGCTTCCATGGTTCCATCCGTTGCTAGATCCACTCCCAGATATCTAAAACACTTCACTTTCTTCAGTTTTTCTCCATTCAAACTTACCTCCCCAATTAACGTGTCCCTTAACCCTACTGAACCTAACAACCTTGCTCTTATTCACATTTATTCTCAACTTTCTTCTTTCACACACTTTACCAAACTCAGTCACCAACTTCCGCAGTTTCTCACCCGAATCAGCCACCAGCGCTGTATCATGAGCGAACAACATCTGACTCGCTTCCCAGCCCTCTCATGCACAATAGACTGCATACTTGCCCCTCTCTCCAAAACTCTTGCATTCACTCCCCTAACAACCCCATCCATAAACAAATTAAACAACCATGGAGACATCAGACGCCCCTGCCGCAAACCGACATTCACTGGGAACCAATCACTTTTTTCCTACTTGTACACATGCCTTAATTCCTTGATAAAAACTTTTAACTGCTTCCAGCAACTTACCTCCCACACCATATATATACTCTTAATACCTTCCACAGAGCATCTCTATCAAGTCTATCATATGCCTTCTCCAGATCCATAAATACGACATACAAATCCATCTGTTTTTCTTGATATTTCTCACATATATTCTTCAAAGCAAACACCTGATCCACACATCCTTTACCTCTTCTGAAACCACACTGCTCTTCCCCAATCTGTATTATATTCATAGTCATATATATATAGGTTAAGTAGAAAGACTCACCAGAACATAAATTTAACTATAACCTACTTAAGCCAGAGGTACCCAGCCTATGAAAATTACACTGCAAAATTAATGCTGAAAACCTTTGGTTCTTTGAATGGTAAATAAAGAAACTGTTAGTAACACGAAAGTATTTTTGGAAATATACCTATGTATATATATCAAATGAAAATACAAGGTGTCCTAAAAAGATGTACTCACATTTTGACTCTCATAACTCATTCAATTTTTTCTTTTCTTTTCAGGTCCGATTAACAGCTCATTAATTAACAAATCATAACGCAAAATTAAAACTACAACTGCACCTTCCTTGCTTTTACTGATGCGAACTGGTCTTTGATTTGCTCAAAGTCAGTTTTCTCAGTTTCTTTTTCTACACTGAGCAGAGCAAGATCACAGAGTCTGTCTTGACCCATAGAAGCTCTCAGATATGAAAGTATTAGTTTCATCTTGCTAAATGATCTCTCACAGCTGGCCATGGAAACTGCGATGGTTAGCATTATCTGAAGAGAAATGCGAAGATTAGAAAGACACCGTCATCTCCATACTGAGCAATGAATTTGAGTTCTTCAGGTGGAGTTATCTTTATGTTGGTACGACTTGACAGCAGCATTCTGCAGTCTAAAATTTCCTTTTATATCTGCTGTCCATCAGTATCAGAGATCTACAGTTCACATAAACCTTCACACTTCCTATTTAGGTCTTTGCTGTCAGACACTGTAAACAAAGTTCACTCTACACTGAGAAGGTACCCAAAACTTGCCTTCTGTGTCATGCAAACGAATGAACCTTTCAACATTTTTCTGGGATGGCCGGTCGACGTTACAGGCGCGAGTGTTGCCTAAATGACTCTCTTTCTATTTCCTCTTGTCTGTTACCCAGCATTCTTGTGTCCTCATCAGACAATTTGTTTTCTTTCGTCTTACCGACTTTTTTTCTACTTCTATTTTCCATTCAGTGGATCTTGCTTAGCTTAGTGTAGAAGTAGGGCAAGTGTTTTTCCTATTGTATTAACGGCACGTTGGTGGTTGTCTCTAGGATTGATGTGTGGGCTGCAATTATGTGACAAATGAAAGATATGAAGAAGTGGTATGTGACAATGTGACAGTCATGGGGGGGGCGAGACTTGGAGGAGGGAGCTTGGCTTGGGTTCTTGTTGTCGTCATCCTTGAGGCACTATTATAATCACTTCTGGCGTTGCTGGTGGTTAAATTGGTGCAGAGGGTAATATTTAGTTGGGACGCGATTTTGATCGGCCTAAGACATCCCACTACTTCTGACATTGCTCCACGGGCTTCTTGTGTTTGTCAGGAGTCGAGTCGAAAATGAGACCCATGGTACTAGCTCTTAGAAGGCTTCTCAGAACTCTGGCGTACAGTGGATGCCATCAGGTGGATAAATTTTTATTCTGGACACTTGGTGAAAGATAAGAAGTGGTCTCTGCTTGAATGTGTTTCATAGGTCTCGTGTTTTTTGATGGGGACATGGTCAAAATGGCCGGTAGTTTGGTAGTTCACTAAGCCAAGGGAACAATTGCAACCTTAGGCCGTCTTGATCATAGTTCTAGCTGATGTGACTCTGTTGTACTTGCAAAGTCAGGTTCGAGATGCTGGAATTCCATGAAGTGTGATGGATTCTTGTTAAGATATCACGTCACTTTCTGCTTTCCCTTCTCAATTTGTTTTGAAGCTCCTTGTCAATAACTCTGTTATCAACTAAATTTTTTTTCATTTCTTTCCAATGGGTGAAGCAATTACGGGGTTGATTCTATGGCATTTTCGTTGTAAACACTAAACCTTTCAGGTACTTTCCTAATGTGGTGAATCCTTTTTTCTTGCTCCATGCGAGGATTGTTGGTCTGACCTGGCATAAGAAGACAAAACAAAGTAGTAGAATGCTGACTTTTTTGATGGGGAACAGACATGACATGAGCATGTCATTCCTCATGTGATCATTTCCTTGTTTTTCTTTTGAAACCAAGTGTTCGCATCTATTGTGCGGGGATTGTTGTTTTGTGGTAGGAAAGGCCTTAACTGTTAATGGGAAATACTTTGAACCAATCTTTTAATTTCTGTGCGTATTGCATCAGGTCGATTTGATTTTAGGCTTTAATACTTTGTCAAACGGCAGAAAGGTTCCTTTGTCTCGTGTGTTGCAGTTATTCTGGTTTTGGGCATGGTCGAGAACATACTTCTGTTCACATGGATCGAGATTTTGCGGTGTGGGGGGGATGGGTGATAGAGGGGATGGGTTTATGTGTTTGTATGGGTCTGTCTTCTGCATCAACTTACATACAATTGGTACTGCCCGTAATGGCATGGTGTTCTGTCATCTCTGGAACCAGATAGAGGAGGTTACAGCGGCTTGACGTAAGGTGGGAGGGTAGCGTTATCTGCAGATTGAGCGTGATGTCTATTGTGCACTAGAGATCGTTATGGCAGGTGTCAATTACTTAAAGGTGGTGCAGGTGATGGATGGTATCTGGGATTCTTGGGTTTCTTCTTGTGCCGGGCTGGGCATTAGTTGGGCTGGTAGTTAGAGGAGGTTGGGGGGGAAGGCAGGGAAGACGGAGGGAGGGGAGACGAAGGATGAGAATTTGGGAGTGAGGATGGGTTTTTTAGGGGATGGGGTGGAGAGTGTTTGGGACTGTTTTGTTGTTTTGGTTAATAGGGGATGGTTTTTACATGGGTTTTGGGATGTTGTACTATGGGGTTTCTTTTACAGATGAATATTAATGTTGTTTGGTTCCATTAGTAAATTTTATCTTCATAGTATTTCAACTATCAGTCCTCAGATTCTCCAGGGCTCGGCAGATTACGGACTAAGGAACCTATTACATATTCCAGACATATGTCAAAGTCTTCTTTTTTATCCTTCTAAAAATAGCCGATAGTATATTTCGAAACAAAACCAAATATCAATCCAATGATCTTTCGAACTAATACCCCATTTCCCGCGTTAGCGAACAGGTAGTGTTCAGAAACAGAGGATTGGGCCCCTTTGGGGGGAAAATCCTCACCTGTCCCCCTTCTCTCTTTCCTTTTGGTATATCAAAAAAAAAAAAAAAAAAAGACCCGAGTGGGGTGAGGTTTCTTAGCCACCAAATCCCTCCCCCTTTTTGCAGACTTTCTCGACACGGGACCAGCGGAATAAGTGGAAAGTTATTCTTTCTCCCTTATACACAGGGATATAATCCAAAATGATATTTGTCATATTAAGAAAAATGTAATGAGCATGTTACACAATGGGGCTTGGTTTAGAATTTGTTAACATAATTGGATGGATATAAAAGGATTTATTCTGTGTAATCATTAAATGTTGAAAGAGGTTTAGGCCAACTTAGATTCTTATTAACTCTTTTAAAAGACTTAAAGTTCAAGACTTTTTTGATCAATAATTGTAACGTAGATCGGTATAAAATGCAACTGATTTTAGCATAAAATTGGACTTTAGTTGAAAAGTAGGCGAGTTGCATTTTTTCTTACAAAACCTAAACCCGTTAATAAAAATGGTCAATCGGGTTAAATAGATGAAACAAACCTGTTGAGTGGCGCAAGGGCAACCTGCCCTACCTGCAATACCCTAGAAGAGACGCCACTGCATCCTTTATTGTGTTTATGGTGGATCGGCAGAATGTAGACCGTAAAAACAAATGATAGTTATTTCAGTTTATTGTATATATCTCTTCATTGGTCATTGCATTATTTTTTTGCTTTTGTAACAGGCAATTATTATCATACTTCTTTAATGGATTTATGTCATGTTGCGCTGGATTAAGGTGCGATTATGTATTGTTGAACAATAACAATTAGCTTGTGCCATTTATGGAAAATGTTTCTCTCCCAATCTCTCTGCCTTATATATTTAAAGCTTCTTGTCATGGACATATTACGTGGTGTCATATGTGGACTGGCATGTGCTTCTTTCAGGCTTGAAAGTGGGAGCTCCTTAGTGTGAGAGGGAAGAAAGTTGGCGGCAATTCGCCTAGAACGTTCTGTATGAGCGTCAGGTTGAGTACTGATCCACTGATATAATCAGGTAATACAGCAGAGAACGAGAAGATTCGCAGGCAGTTTGTGATGTAACCATGAGTTAAGAAAGATAAGGTTAAGATTGCCTTACTGCTAAACTGTGGTGGAAGAGTTGATATATATATATATATATATATATATATATATATATAGATATTTTATTATATTTATTTATTTTGCTTGTCGCCTGGTCTCTCGCGTGAGCGAAGTAGCGCAAGGAAACAGACGAAAGAATGGCCCAACCCACCCTCATACACATGTATATGCATAAACGCCCAAACGCGCACATATACATACCTATACATTTCAACGTACACATACATATACATACACAGACATATATTCATACTTGCTGCCTTCATCCATTTCGTCGCCACCCCGCCACACATGAAATGTCACCCCTCTTTCCCGAGGCGCGCGAGGTAGCGCTAGGAAAAGACAACAAAGGCCACATTCGTTCACACTCAGTCTCTAGCTGTCATATGTAATGCACCGAAACCACAGTTCCCTTCCACATCCAGGCCCCACAGAACTTTCCATGGTGTACCCTAGACGCTTCACATGCTCTGTTTCAATCCATTGACAGCACGTCGACCCCGGTATACCACATAGTTCGAATTCGCTCTACTCCATGGACGCCTTGCATGTTCAGGCCCCGATCGCTCAAAATCTTTTTCACTCCATCCTTCCACCTCCAATTTTGTATCCCACTTCTCGTTCCCTCCACCTTTGACACATATATCTTCTTTGTCAATCTTTCCTCACTCATTCTCTCCATGTGACCAAACCATTTCAATACCCTCTTTTCTGCTCTCTCAATCACACTCTTTTTATTACCACATTATCTCTCTTACCCTTTCATTACTTACTCGATCAAACCACCTCACACCGCATACTGTCCTCAAACATTTGATTTTCAACACATCCACCCTCCTCCGCACAACCCTATCTACAGCTTTGCCTCACAACTATATAACATTGTTGGAAAAAACTATCCTTTCAAACACTAATCCTTTGCTCCGAGATAACGTTCTGGCCTTTCACACATTCCTCAACGCTCCCAGAACCTTCGCCCCCTCCCCCACCCTTTGACTCACTTCCGCTTCCATGGTTCCATCCGTTGCTAGATCCACTCCCAGATATCTAAAACACTTCACTTTCTTCAGTTTTTCTCCATTCAAACTTACCTCCCCAATTAACGTGTCCCTTAACCCTACTGAACCTAACAACCTTGCTCTTATTCACATTTATTCTCAACTTTCTTCTTTCACACACTTTACCAAACTCAGTCACCAACTTCCGCAGTTTCTCACCCGAATCAGCCACCAGCGCTGTATCATGAGCGAACAACATCTGACTCGCTTCCCAGCCCTCTCATGCACAATAGACTGCATACTTGCCCCTCTCTCCAAAACTCTTGCATTCACTCCCCTAACAACCCCATCCATAAACAAATTAAACAACCATGGAGACATCAGACGCCCCTGCCGCAAACCGACATTCACTGGGAACCAATCACTTTTTTCCTACTTGTACACATGCCTTAATTCCTTGATAAAAACTTTTAACTGCTTCCAGCAACTTACCTCCCACACCATATATATACTCTTAATACCTTCCACAGAGCATCTCTATCAAGTCTATCATATGCCTTCTCCAGATCCATAAATACGACATACAAATCCATCTGTTTTTCTTGATATTTCTCACATATATTCTTCAAAGCAAACACCTGATCCACACATCCTTTACCTCTTCTGAAACCACACTGCTCTTCCCCAATCTGTATTATATTCATAGTCATATATATATAGGTTAAGTAGAAAGACTCACCAGAACATAAATTTAACTATAACCTACTTAAGCCAGAGGTACCCAGCCTATGAAAATTACACTGCAAAATTAATGCTGAAAACCTTTGGTTCTTTGAATGGTAAATAAAGAAACTGTTAGTAACACGAAAGTATTTTTGGAAATATACCTATGTATATATTCAAATGAAAATACAAGGTGTCCTAAAAAGATGTACTCACATTTTGACTCTCATAACTCATTCAATTTTTTCTTTTCTTTTCAGGTCCGATTAACAGCTCATTAATTAACAAATCATAACGCAAAATTAAAACTACAACTGCACCTTCCTTGCTTTTACTGATGCGAACTGGTCTTTGATTTGCTCAAAGTCAGTTTTCTCAGTTTCTTTTTCTACACTGAGCAGAGCAAGATCACAGAGTCTGTCTTGACCCATAGAAGCTCTCAGATATGAAAGTATTAGTTTCATCTTGCTAAATGATCTCTCACAGCTGGCCATGGAAACTGCGATGGTTAGCATTATCTGAAGAGAAATGCGAAGATTAGAAAGACACCGTCATCTCCATACTGAGCAATGAATTTGAGTTCTTCAGGTGGAGTTATCTTTATGTTGGTACGACTTGACAGCAGCATTCTGCAGTCTAAAATTTCCTTTTATATCTGCTGTCCATCAGTATCAGAGCTCTACAGTTCACATAAACCTTCACACTTCCTCTTTAGGTCATTGCTGTCGACACTGTAACACAGTCCCTCTACACTGAGAAGGAACCCAAACTTGCCATCTGTGTCATGCAAACGAATGAACCTTTCATCAATTTCTCTGTGAAGGCGGTCGAGTGTTACCTTCATGACTCTTTCAATTTCCTCCTTGTCTGTTAACCCAGCATCTCTTGAGTCCTCATCAGCCATTTGTTTCTTTCGTCTCCGACGTTTTTCTACTTCTAAATTCCATCATTGGATCTTGCTTAGCTTAGATGAGCGAGTGATTATCACAATTGACATACACCGGCAGTTTGTTTTTCTCACTTATTCTTTGTTGGACAGCACTTCTGTGCCCAGCCATCACAGCAGCGTTGTCATAGCACTGTGACCGACCATGTTGTGGCTCCATTTCGTCTTTCTCTGGCTGTTTCAAGATGTCTTCAACCAAGCTCTCAACATCCTTCTGGCTTATCTGGATAAAACCAAGGATCCTCTTTAACACATACTAATTTCCTCTCAAAATCAACTTCCACCTACCTCACTACTTCTGACATCTGCTCACGGTGTGTTTGATCAGGAGTCGAGTCGAACATGAGACCATGGTACTTAGCTCTACGAATGCTTCTCAGTAAACTCTGGCGAACAGTGGATGCCATCAGGTGGATGAATTTATTCTGGACACTTGGTGAAAGATAAGACGTGGACTCAGCATGACTTTTCACATAGGTCACGTGTTTTTTCATGACATGGTCAAAATGGCCGGTAGTTCACTAAGCCAAGAAAATTTCCCACATTGGCGTCATGATCATCGTCTAGCTGATGTGACTCTGTGTACTTGCAAAGTCAGGTTCCGAGATGCAAGGAATTCCATGCAGTGAAGGATTCTTGTCAAGATATCACGCTACTTCTGCTTTCCCTTCTCAATTTGTGATTGAAGCTCCATGTCAATAACTCTGTTCTCAACTAAATTTCTTTTCATTTCTTTCCACTGGGTGAAGCACTTCCGGTGATTCTTGGCATTTTCGTGAACACTAAACCTTTCAGGTACTTTCCACTGGTTGAATCCATTTTCTTGCTCCAGTGAGGATTGATGGTCTGACCTGGAATAAAGAAGACAACAAGAGTAAAATGCTGACTTTTTTGAAGGGGAACAGACCAGCCATGAGCAAGTCATTCCTCACTGTGATCATTCCCTAGTTTTCTTTTGAACCAAGTTTCGATCATTGAGCGGTTGTTTTGTTGGTAGGAAAGGCCTCTCACTGTTCAGGAAATACTTTGAACCCAACTTTATACTTTCTGTTCTTATTGCATCAGACAGAATTGCTTTTCTGCTATCCTTGTCAAACTTCAGAAGTCCAATGTCATGTTGTTTCATTACTTCTGGTATGGCAGTTCGAGACTCTTTGACACCATTCACTTCATTAGGTTTAGTGTGTTCTGGTTCAATCTTGTCAGGTAAATTTTTTGTCAGTACATTCAACATCATCACCAACTCCATTGTCTTCCCTTCCTGTCATGTTAACATTCTCTCTGGCACCCTCACTCTTAACCTCGTCATACTCAGTTTTATCTGACTTTACTTCCTCTTTAGCTTGTGACACATTTGCACTCGATCTATCTTCAGATTCCAACAAACGTGTAGCAGGTGCAGGTGTCTCCATGGAACTAGTTAAACTACTTGATCCGGGCATTTCAAAGAAGGGCATGAAGAACTTGGCTGATTTTTTGGCTTCCTCTGCCTCCGTCTTTCGTTTCTCTCGCCCTTCAGCTCCAAATTTCTTCTTCGTGAAAAAACGTTTCATGGTATTCTTAGAATTGCCTAAAATAAAGAAGTAACACTTTTCAGTAATAACATTAAATTTCATTTGTACTAAGTGGTATCTTTTACAGAAGCAAATTCAAGATGTTTGGTTCCATAGTAAAATTTTACTTCATAGTCATACCACTACTCAGTCTCAGATTCTCCAGGCTCTGCAGATTACTGACTAGAACTATAACAGATCCAGACATACTGTCAAAGTCTTTATTTTATCCTTCTACAAATCAGCCGATAGTATATTTCGAACAAAACCAAATATAATCCAAATGATCTTTCGAACTATTACCCATTTCCCGCGTTAGCGAGGTAGTGTTAAGAACAGAGGATTGGGCCTTTGGGGGAATATCCTCACCTGTCCCCCTTCTCTCTTCCTTTTGGAATATCAAAAAAAAAAAAAAGAGAGAGGGGAGGATTTCTAGCCACCCACTCCCTCCCCTTTTAGCAGCTTTCTACGACACGCAGGGAATACGTGGGAAGTATTCTTTCTCCCCTATCCCCAGGGATAATAATCCAAATGATATTAGTCATATTAAGAAAAATGTACTGGATGTACACAATGGGCTTGGTTAAGAATGTACATACAATGGATGTATATAAAAGTATATACAGTGTAATCATAAACTGTTGAAGAGTTAGGCCAAACTTAGATTCATATTAACTCTTAAAGACTTAAAGTTCAAGACTTATTTGATCAAAATTGTAACGTAGAAGCGGTAATGCAACTGATATTAGCAAAATATTACTATAGTTGAAAAGTAGGCGAGTTTCTTTTTTCTTACAAAACCAAACCGTTAAAAATGTCAATCGGGTAACATAAGAAGAAACAAACCTGTTGAGTGGCGCCCAGGGCACCTGCCCTACCTGCCATACCCTAGATACGCCACTGCACCCTTTAATGTGTAATGGGTGGAGGCAGAACGTAACAACGTAATGATAGTTATTTCAGTTTATGTGTATATCATATCTTCATTATGACATTGCATTATTTGTTGCTTTTGTAACAGGCAATTATATCATACTTCTTTTAAAAGGACTTGTCATGATGCGCGGGATTAAGGTGCGATTATGTATTGTTAGAACAATAACAATAGCTTGGTGCCATTTATGGAAAATGTTTCTCTCAATCTCTCTGCCTTCATCTTAAAGCTACCTTGACATGGCACATATTACGTGGTGTCATATGTGCCGACGGCATGTGCTTCTTTCAGGCTATAAAGTGGAGCTCCTTGTGTGAGAGGGAAGAAAGTTGGCGGCAATTCGCCTAGAACGTTCAGGATGAGCGTCAAGGTTGACGTCCTGAACCCCTGATATAATCAGGTAATACAGCAGAGAACGAGAAGATTCCGCCAGGAAGTTGTGATGTATCCACTGAGTTTTAAGAAAGATAAGGTTAAGATTGCCTTACTGCTAAACTGTGGTGGAAGAGTTGATATATATATATATATATATATATATATATATATATATATATATATATATATATATATTTATTTTGCTTTGTCGCTGTCTCTCGCGTTTGCGAGGTAGCGCAAGGAAACAGACGAAAGAAATGGCCCAACCCACCCCCATACACATGTATATACATACACGTCCACACACGCAAATATACATACCTATACATCTCAATGTACACATATATATACACACACAGACACATACATATATACCCATGCACACAATTCACACTGTCTGCCTTTATTCATTTCCATCGCCACCTCGCCACACATGGAATACCATCCCCCTCCCCCTCATGTGTGCGAGGTAGCGCTAGGAAAAGACAACAAAGGCCCCATTCGTTCACACTCAGTCTCTAGCTGTCATGCAATAATGCCCGAAACCATAGCTCCCTTTCCACATCCAGGCCCCACACTACTTTCCATAGTTTACCCCAGACGCTTCACATGCCCTGATTCAATCCACTGACAGCACGTCAACCCCGATATACCACATCGATCCAGTTCACTCTATTCCTTGCCCTCCTTTCACCCTCCTGCATGTTCGGGCCCGATCACTCAAAATCTTTTTCACTCCATCTTTCCACCTCCAATTTGGTCTCCCACTTCTCCTCGTTCCCTCCACCTCCGACACATATATCCTCTTGGTCAATCTTTCCTCACTCATTCTCTCCATGTGCCCAAACCATTTCAAAACACCCTCTTCTGCTCTCTCAACCACGCTCTCTTTATTTCCACACATCTCTCTTACCCTTACATTACTTACTCGATCAAACCACCTCACACCACACATTGTCCTCAAACATCTCATTTCCAGCACATCCACCCTCCTGCGCACAACTCTATCCATAGCCCACGCCTCGCAACCGTACAACATTGTTGGAACAACTATTCCTTCAAACATACCCATTTTTGCTTTCCGAGATAATGTTCTCGACTTCCACACATTCTTCAAGGCTCCCAGGATTTTCGCCCCCTCCCCCACCCTATGATTCACTTCCGCTTCCATGGTACCATCCGCTGCCAGATCCACTCCCAGATATCTAAAACACTTTACTTCCTCCAGTTTTTCTCCATTCAAACTTACCTCCCAATTGACTTGACCCTCAACCCTACAGTACCTAATAACCTTGCTCTTATTCACATTTACTCTAAACTTTCTTCTTTCACACACTTTACCAAATTCAGTCACCAGCTTCTGCAGTTTCTCACATGAATCAGCCACACGCGCTGTATCATCAGCGAACAACAACTGACTCACTTCCCAAGCTCTATCATTCACAACAGACTTCATACTTGCCCCTCTTTCCAAAACTCTTGCATTCACCTCCCTAACAACCCCATCCATAAACAAATTAAACAACCATGGAGACATCACACATCCTGCCGCAAACCTACATTCACTGAGAACCAATCACTTTCCTCTCTTCCTACACGTACACATGCCTTACATCCTAGATAAAAACTTTTCACTGCTTCTAACAACTTGCCTCCCACACCATATATTCTTAATACCTTCCACAGAGCATCTCTATCAACGCTATCATTTGCCTTCTCCAGATCCATAAATGCTACATACAAATCCATTTGCTTTTCTAAGTATTTCTCACATACATTCCCCAAAGCAAACACCTGATCCACACATCCTCTACCACCTCTGAAACCACACTGCTCTTCCCCAATCTGATGCTCTGTACATGCTTTCACTTTCTCAGTCAATCAATATATAATATATTATATATTATATATATATATATATATATATATATATATATATATATATATATATATATATATATATATATTATATATATATATATATATATATATATATATATATATATATATATATATATATATATATATATATATATATATATATATATATATATATATATATATAATATATATATATATATATATATATATATATATATATATATATATATATATATATATATTATATATATATATATATATATATATATATATATTATATAATATATATATATATATTATATTTTTTTTTTTTTTTCAAACTATTCGCCATTTCCCGCATTAGCGAGGTAGCGTTAAGAACAGAGGACTGGGCCTTTGAGGGAATACCCTCACCTGGCCCAATTCTTTGTTCCTTCTTTTGGAAAATTAAAAAAAAACGAGAGGGGAGGATTTCCAGCCCCCCGCTCCCTCCCCTTTTAGTCGCCTTCTACGACATGCATGGAATACGTGGGAAGTATTCTTTCTCCCCTATCCCCAGGGATAACATATATATATATTATATATATATATATATATATATATATATATATATATATATATAATATATATATATATATATATATACATATTGTTACGGGACACGTGCGTGTCTTTGTGTATGGTATTGATATTTCTTATCAGGACGAGGATTAAGGCCTCCCTCTGAGACGTCCTCAGAGCTTCAGTTCACACCAAGCATTAGGCTTAATAATTTAATTTCAATTTAATTTTGAAACCAGATGGTCATTTGTCCTTGAGCACCCCGTCCCTTCTCCGAGGCGGGGGGATTAAGTTGTCATCAGCTTCGGAATACTTCACCACCGTTCTGGACATGTCATCCCTGCAGGCTTACAAGAGGGAGGGTGATCTACGCAGCTTTGTGTGACTGTTTCTCCAACCAATCAGAATATTTCTGAGTCCCATAGCCAATCAAAATGTAAGGTTGTATAGCTAGCAGGGAACGCTTGTCTTTACTGTAATATATACCCATGACACCCGCTGAGTCTCTCTCTTTCTAGCCCAGCGAGGTAAGTGGTCCACCCCTGCTATAAGTCCTGATGTGTTGTAAGCCTGTAAGCCTTGCTGTGCTATAAGCCCATTACCCATGTGTTGTGCTGTAAGTCCGTTATAATTATCAGTGTAATGTTATCGAAGAACTGCCATAGAGGAAAGAGAACTCCTGGCTTGAAATCTTATCCGGTATGTTATCCTATGTTCAATGTTAAACTCATTTTCAATGTTAACGTAATGTTTCATGCTTGATTTATGTGCCTATCTTTGTACACTTGAATTCTTTCATTATAAGTAGAGTTAATGTAATGCTGGTCTTTAATACAATCCCATGATTTTATTATTGTGTTATCCTGAGTTGTGCAACTTGACAAATCTATAACGTCCTTGCAAGACAAGCAACAGTAGTATTTGTAACATATGTTACTGGCGACCTTGCCTGAATAAGTATTGAGTTTGTAACAATATATATATATATATATATATATATATATATATATATATATATATATATATATATATATATATATTATATATATATATATATAAATATATATATATATATATATATATATATATATATATTTTATATATATATATATATATATATATATATATATTTTTTTTTTTTTTTTTTATACCTCGTCGCTGTCTCCCGCGTTTGCGAGGTAGCGCAAGGAAACAGACGAAAGAAATGGCCCAACCCCCCCCCCCATACACATGTACATACACACGTCCACACACGCAAATATACATACCTACACAGCTTTCCATGGTTTACCCCGGACGCTTCACATGCCTTGATTCAATCCACTGACAGCACGTCAACCCCTGTATACCACATCGATCCAATTCACTCTATTCCTTGCCCTCCTTTCACCCTCCTGCATGTTCAGGCCCCGATCACACAAAATCCTTTTCACTCCATCTTTCCACCTCAAATTTGGTCTCCCTCTTCTCCTCGTTCCCTACACCTCCGACACATATATCCTCTTGGTCAATCTTTCCTCACTCATTCTCTCCATGTGCCCAAACCATTTCAAAACACCCTCTTCTGCTCTCTCAACCACGCTCTTTTTATTTCCACACATCTCTCTTACCCTTACGTTACTTACTCGATCAAACCACCTCACACCACACATTGTCCTCAAACATCTCATTTCCAGCACATCCATCCTCCTGCGAACAACTCTATCCATAGCCCACGCCTCGCAACCATACAACATTGTTGGAACCACTATTCCTTCAAACATACCCATTTTTGCTTTCCGGGATAATGTTCTCGACTTCCACACATTTTTCAAGGCTCCCAAAATTTTCGCCCCCTCCCCCACCCTATGATCCACTTCCGCTTCCATGGTTCCATCCGCTGACAGATCCACTCCCAGATATCTAAAACACTTCACTTCCTCCAGTTTTTCTCCATTCAAACTCACCTCCCAATTGACTTGACCCTCAACCCTACTGTACCTAATAACCTTGCTCTTATTCACATTTACTCTTAACTTTCTTCTTCCACACACTTTACCAAACTCCGTCACCAGCTTCTGCAGTTTCTCACATGAATCCGCCACCAGCGCTGTATCATCAGCGAACAACAACTGACTCACTTCCCAAGCTCTCTCATCCCCAACAGACTTCATACTTGCCCCTCTTTCCAAGACTCTTGCATTTACCTCCCTAACAACCCCATCCATAAACAAATTAAACAACCATGGAGACATCACACACCCCTGCCGCAAACCTACATTCACTGAGAACCAATCGCTTTCCTCTCTTCCTACACGTACACATGCCTTACATCCTCGATAAAAACCTTTCACTGCTTCTAACAACTTGCCTCCCACACCATATATTCTTAATACCTTCCACAGAGCATCTCTATCAACTCTATCATATGCCTTCTCCAGATCCATAAATGCTACATACAAATCCATTTGCTCTTCTAAGTATTTCTCACAATATATATATATTGTTACGAACGTGTGTGCGTGTGCCCACATGTTCGTGTATATAACGTGTGTGTGTCCTTGTGTATAGTGTTGTTGTTATTTCTTATCAGGACGAGGATTGATTTCTTCCTCTGAGACTGGCTCGGAGCTTCTCTTCCCACCAAGCATAAGGCTTAATGATTTTGTTTTGAATCCAGATGGCGATCTGTCCTTGAACACCCGGACCCATATCAGAGGCATGAGATTAAGTTGTCAATCAGCTACGGGGTATTTCACCACCGTACGAGACATGTTTAAACAAGAGGACAAAGGAGGGTGAACTACGCAGAATGTGCGACGGACTTTGGGATACTCCAACCGATCACAAGTGCTCTTAGTCCCATAGCCAATCAAGGGTAGCGTTGTATCAGCAGGGCGGACGCCCGTCTTTCCTTGTAATAAATACCCATGACACCCACTGAGATTTTATTTCTCTCTCTCTAGCCCAGCGAGGTAAGGTGTGTCCCTCCTGCTGTAAGCCCGTTTTCCGAGTGCAGTGCGCGATACAGACCCTACATTGTATTGTCTCTGTCATAATTGAGAATCATAGAGTTGAACTTGTCAAAGAAGGGTCTCACTAAGTGTAATGTTATCGAAGAATTTGTCATAAAGGAAAGAGATCTGGTTTGAAATCTTACCTGGAATGTTATCTCATATTCAGTGTTAACTCATGTTCAATGTTAAACTCATGTTCAGTGTTAACGTAAATGAGTTGTGCCTTTAGTGTGTTTATCTTTGTACACTTCAATTCCTCTTCATGATAAGTAGTTGTAATGTGGTCTTTGATTCAATCCCATAACTTTCAGACAGTGTTATCCTGTTGTGAAACATAACAAATGTAACGTCCTTCCAAGACAAGGATCAGTATAGTATTTGTAACATATATATGTTACTAGCGACCTAGCCCGAATAAGTATTGAGTTCGTAACAATATATATATATATATATATATATATATATATATATAATATATATATATAATATATATATATATATATATATATATATACACACACACACGCACACACACACACACACACAACACACAATATATATATATATATATATATATATATTGCGAGGTAGCGCAAGGAAACAGACGAAAGAAATGGCCCAACCCACCCCATACACATGTATATACATACGTCCACACACGCAAATATACATACCTACACAGCTTTCCATGGTTTACCCCAGACGCTTCACATGCCTTGATTCAATCCACTGACAGCACGTCAACCCCGGTATACCACATCGTTCCAATTCACTCTATTCCTTGCCCTCCTTTCACCCTCCTGCATGTTCAGGCCCCGATCACACAAAATCTTTTTCACTCCATCTTTCCACCTCCAATTTGGTCTCCCTCTTCTCCTCGTTCCCTCCACCTCCGACACATATATCCTCTTGGTCAATCTTTCCTCACTCATTCTCTCCATGTGCCCAAACCACTTCAAAACACCCTCTTCTGCTCTCTCAACCACGCTCTTTTTATTTCCACACATCTCTCTTACCCTTACGTTACTCACTCGATCAAACCACCTCACACCACACATTGTCCTCAAACATCTCATTTCCAGCACAATCATCCTCCTGAGCACAACTCTATCCATAGCCCACGCCTCGCAACCATACAACATTGTTGGAACCACTATTCCTTCAAACATACCCATTTTTGCTTTCCGAGATAATGTTCTCGACTTCCACATTCTTCAAGGCTCCCAGAATTTTCGCGCCCTCCCCCACCCTATGATCCACTTCCGCTGCCAGATCCACTCCCAGATATCTAAAACACTTCACTTCCTCCAGTTTTTCTCCATTCAAACTCACCTCCCAATTGACTTAACCCTCAACCCTACTGTACCTAATAACCTTGCTCTTATTCACATTTACTCTTAACTTTCTTCTTCCACACACTTTACCAAACTCAGTCACCAGCTTCTGCAGTTTCTCACATGAATCAGCCACCAGCGCTGTATCATCAGCGAACAACAACTGACTCACTTCCCAAGCTCTCTCATCTCCAACAGACTTCATACTTGCACCTCTTTCCAAAACTCTTGCATTTACCTCCCTAACAACCCCATCCATAAACAAATTAAACAACCATGGAGACATCACACACCCCTGCTGCAAACCTACATTCACCGAGAACCAATCACTCTCCTCTCTTCCTACACGTACACATGCCTTACATACTCGATATTTTTTTTTATTTTGCTTTGTCGCTGTCTCCCGCGTTTGCGAGGTAGCGCAAGGAAACAGACGAAAGAAATGGCCCAACCCACCCCCATACACATGTATATACATACATGTCCACACACGCAAATATACATACCTATACATCTCAATGTACACATATATATACACACACAGACATACATATATACCCATGCACACAATTCACACTGTCTGCCTTTATTCATTCCCATCGCCACCTCGCCACACATGGAATACCATCCCCCTCCCCCCTCATGTGTGCGAGGTAGCGCTAGGAAAAGACAACAAAAGCCCCATTCGTTCACACTCAGTCTCTAGCTGTCATGCAATAATGCCCGAAACCACAGCTCCCTTTCCACATCCAGGCCTCACACAACTTTCCATGGTTTACCCCAGACGCTTCACATGCCCTGACTCAATCCACTGACAGCACGCCAACCCCGGTATACCACATCGATCCAATTCACTCTATTCCTTGCCTGCCTTTCACCCTCCTGCATGTTCAGGCCCCGATCACTCAAAATCTTTTTCACTCCATCTTTCCACCTCCAATTTGGTCTCCCACTTCTCCTCGTTCCCTCCACCTCCGACACATATATCCTCTTGGTCAATCTTTCCTCACTCATTCTCTCCATGTTCCCAAACCATTTCAAAACACCCTCTTCTGCTCTCTCAACCACGCTCTCTTTATTTCCATACATCTCTCTTATCCTTACATTACTTACTCGATCAAACCACCTCACACCACACATTGTCCTCAAACATCTCATTTCCAGCACATCCACCCTCCTGCGCACAACTCTATCCATAGCCCACGCCTCGCAACCATACAACATTGTTGGAACCACTACTCCTTCAAACATAGCCATTTTTGCTTTCCGAGATAATGTTCTCGACTTCCACACATTCTTCAAGGCTCCCAGGATTTTCGCCCCCTCCCCCACACTATGATTCACTTCCGCTTCCATGGTTCCATCCGCTGCCAGATCCACTCCCAGATATCTCAAACACTTTACTTCCTCCAGTTTTTCTCCATTCAAACTTACCTCCCAATTGACTTGACCCTGAACCCTACTGTACCTAATAACCTTGCTCTTATTCACATTTACTCTTAACTTTCTTCTTTCACACACTTTACCAAACTCAGTCACCAGCTTCTGCAGTATCTCACATGAATCCGCCACCAACGCTGTATCATCAGCGAACAACAACTGACTCACTTCCCAAGCTCTCTCATCCACAACAGACTTCATACTTGCCCCTCGTTCCAAAACTCTTGCATTCACCTCCCTAACAAACCAATCCATAAACAAATTAAACAACCATGGAGACATCACACACCCCTGCCGCAAACCTACATTAACTGAGAACCAGTCACTTTCCTCTCTTCCTATACGTACACATGCCTTACATCCTCGATAAAAACTTTTCACTGCTTCTAACAACTTGCCTCCCACACCATATATTCTTAAAACTTTCCATAGAGCATCTCTATCAACTCTATAATATGCCTTCTCCAGATCCATTTATGGATATATACATATATATATATATATATATATATATAATATATATATATTATATATATATATATATATATATATATATATATATATATATATATATATATATATATATATATATATATATATATATATATATATATATATATATATATATATATATATATATATATATATATATATATATATATGGTTTCCAGATTGCCATGGAAAATATCCACTGTGAGATGTACAGTCTACTCATCAACACTTATGTTAAAGATTCAGAAGAACAACAAAGATTATTTACTGCTATAGAAACCCTGCCACAAACGTCAATAGCAGGACAAATAAATTATACATTTCCCTTTTCCATAGCCAGAGGTTGAACCATAATGTGACATTCATTTTTTTAATTTCATTTCAAGATAGAAGTTTCAGTTTTCTAAATTATTTCTCACATTTTTCTTATGTATATATATATATATATATATATATATATATATATATATATATATATATATATATATATATATATATATATTAGGGAGAATAAAAAGATGTTCTGGAAGGAGGTAAATAGGGTGCGTAAGACAAGGGAGCAAATGGGAACTTCAGTGAAGGGCGTAAATGGGGAGGTGATAACAAGTAGCGGTGATGTGAGAAGGAGATGGAATGAGTATTTTGAAGGTTTGTTGAATGTGTCTGATGACAGAGTGGCAGATATAGGGTGTTTTGGTCGAGGTGGTGTGCAAAGTGAGAGGGTTAGGGAAAATGATTTGGTAAACAGAGAAGAGGTAGTAAAAGCTTTGCGGAAGATGAAAGCCGGCAAGGCAGCAGGTTTGGATGGTATTGCAGTGGAATTTATTAAGAAAGGGGGTGACTGTATTGTTGACTGGTTGGTAAGGTTATTTAATGTATGTATGACTCATGGTGAGGTGCCTGAGGATTGGCGGAATGCGTGCATAGTGCCATTGTACAAAGGCAAAGGGGATAAGAGTGAGTGCTCAAATTACAGAGGTATAAGTTTGTTGAGTATTCCTGGTAAATTATATGGGAGGGTATTGATTGAGAGGGTGAAGGCATGTACAGAGCATCAGATTGGGGAAGAGCAGTGCGGTTTCAGAAGTGGTAGAGGATGTGTGGATCAGGTGTTTGCTTTGAAGAATGTATGTGAGAAATACTTAGAAAAGCAAATGGATTTGTATGTAGCATTTATGGATCTGGAGAAGGCATATGATAGAGTTGATAGAGATGCTCTGTGGAAGGTATTAAGAATATATGGTGTGGGAGGCAAGTTGTTGGAAGCAGTGAAAAGTTTTTATCGAGGATGTAAGGCATGTGTACGTGTAGGAAGAGAGGAAAGTGATTGGTTCTCAGTGAATGTAGGTTTGCGGCAGGGGTGTGTGATGTCTCCATGGTTGTTTAATTTGTTTATGGATGGGGTTGTAAGGGAGGTAAATGCAAGAGTCCTGGAAAGAGGGGCAAGTATGAAGTCTGTTGGGGATGAGAGAGCTTGGGAAGTGAGTCAGTTGTTGTTCGCTGATGATACAGCGCTGGTGGCTGATTCATGTGAGAAACTGCAGAAGCTGGTGACTGAGTTTGGTAAAGTGTGTGGAAGAAGAAAGTTGAGAGTAAATGTGAATAAGAGCAAGGTTATTAGGTACAGTAGGGGTGAGGGTCAAGTCAATTGGGAGGTGAGTTTGAATGGAGAAAAACTGGAGGAAGTGAAGTGTTTTAGATATCTGGGAGTGGATCTGTCAGCGGATGGAACCATGGAAGCGGAAGTGGATCATAGGATGGGGGAGGGGGCGAAAATTTTGGGAGCCTTGAAAAATGTGTGGAAGTCGAGAACATTATCTCGGAAAGCAAAAATGGGTATGTTTGAGGGAATAGTGGTTCCAACAATGTTGTATGGTTGCGAGGCGTGGGCTATGGATAGAGATGTGCGCAGGAGGATGGATGTGCTGGAAATGAGATGTTTGAGGACAATGTGTGGTGTGAGGTGGTTTGATCGAGTAAGTAACGTAAGGGTAAGAGAGATGTGTGGAAATAAAAAGAGCGTGGTTGAGAGAGCAGAAGAGGGTGTTTTGAAATGGTTTGGGCACATGGAGAGAATGAGTGAGGAGAGATTGACCAAGAGGATATATGTGTCGGAGGTGGAGGGAACGAGAAGAGGGAGACCAAATTGGAGGTGGAAAGATGGAGTGAAAAAGATTTTGTGTGATCGGGGCCTGAACATGCAGGAGGGTGAAAGGAGGGCAAGAAATAGAGTGAATTGGAGTCATGTGGTATACAGGGGTTGACGTGCTGTCAGTGGATTGAAGCAAGGCATGTGAAGCGTCTGGGGTAAACCATGGAAAGCTGTGTAGGTATGTATATTTGCGTGTGTGGACGTGTGTATGTACATGTGTATGGGGGGGGGGGGTTGGGCCATTTCTTTCGTCTGTTTCCTTGCGCTACCTCGCAAACGCGGGAGACAGCGACAAAGTATAAAAAAAAAAAAAAAAAAAAAAAAATAATATATATATATATATATATATATATATATATATATATATATTATATGTATATGTTGTGTATATATGTGTAGTGTGTATATGTGTGTATATGTGTGTGTATTTATATATATTTATATATATATATATATATATTATTATATATATATATATATATATATATATATATATATATATATATATATATATATATATATATATATATATATATATATTATCCCTGGGGATAGGGGTGAAAGAATACTTCCCACCCATTCCTCACGTGTCGTAGAAGGCGACTAGAGGGGACGGGAGCGGGGGGCCAGAAATCCTCCCCTCCTTGTATTTTTAACTTTCTAAAAAATGGGAAACAGAAGGAGTCACGCGGGGAGTGCTCATACTCCTCGTAGACTCAGGTTGGGGTGTCTAAATGTGTGTGGATGTAACCAAGATGTGAAAAAAGGAGAGATAGGTAGTATGTTTGAGGAAAGGAACCTGGATGTTTTGGCTCTGAGTGAAACGAAGCTCAATGGTAAAGGGGAAGAGTGGTTTGGGAATGTCTTGGGAGTAAAGTCAGGGGTTAGTGAGAGGACAAGAGCAAAGGAAGGAGTAGCAGTACTCCTGAAACAGGAGTTGTGGGAGTATGTGATAGAATGTAAGGAAGTAAATTCTCGATTGATATAGGTAAAACTGAAAGTTGATGGAGAGAGATGGGTGATTATATGTGCATATGCACCTGGGCATGAGAAGAAAGATCATGAGAGGCAAGTGTTTTCGGAGCAGCTGAATGAGTGTGTTAGTGGTTTTGATGCACGAGACCGGGTTATAGTGATGGGTGATTTGAATATTTTGATGGGTGAGGGAATAATTGGTATACATGGGGTGTTCAGTGTTGTAAATGGAAATGGTGAAGAGCTTGTAGATTTATGTGCTGAAAAAGGACTGGTAATTGGGAATACCTGGTTTAAAAAGCGAGATATACATGAGTATACCTATGTAAGTAGGAGAGATGGCCAGAGAGCGTTATTGGATTACGTGTTAATTGACAGGTGTGCGAAAGAGAGACTTTTGGATGTAAATGTGCTGAGAGGTGCAACTGGAGGGATGTCTGTAACCATTATCTTGTGGAGGCTAAGGTGAAGATTTGTATGGGTTTTCAGAAAAGAAGAGTGAATGTTGGGGTGAAGAGGGTGGAGAGAGTAAGTGAGCTTGGGAAGGAGACTTGTGTGAGGAAGTACCAGGAGAGACTGGGTACAGAATGGAAAAAGGTGAGAACAATGGAAGTAAGGGAAGTGGGGGAGGAATGGGATGTATTTAGGGAATTAATGATGGCTTGCGCAAAAGATGCTTGTGGCATGAGAAGCGTGGGAGGTGGGTTGATTAGAAAGGGTAGTGAGTGGTGGGATGAAGAAGTAAGATTATTAGTGAAAGAGAAGAGAGAGGCATTTGGACGATTTTTGCAGGGAAAAAATGCAATTGAGTGGGAGATGTATAAAAGAAAGAGACAGGAGGTCAAGAGAAAGGTGCAAGAGGTGAAAAAGAGGGCAAATGAGAGTTGGGGTGAGAGAGTATCATTAAATTTTAGGGAGAATAAAAAGATGTTCTGGAAGGAGGTAAATAAAGTGCGTAAGACAAGGGAGCAAATGGGAACTTCAGTGAAGGGCGCTAATGGGGAGGTGATAACAAGTAGTGGTGATGTGAGAAGGAGATGGAGTGAGTATTTTGAAGGTTTGTTGAATGTGTTTGATGATAGAGTGGCAGATATAGGGTGTTTTGGTCGAGGTGTTGCACAAAGTGAGAGGGTTAGGGAGAATGACTTGGTAAAAAGAGACGAGGTACTAAAAGCTTTGCGGAAGATGAAAGCCGGCAAGGCAGCAGATTTGGATTGTATTGCAGTGGAATTTATTAAAAAAGGGGGTGACTGTATTGTTGATCAGTTGGTAAGGTTATTTAATGTATGTATGACTCATGGTGAGGTGCCTGAGGATTGGCGGAATGCGTGCATAGTGCCATTGTACAAAGGCAAAGGGGATAAGAGTGAGTGCTCAAATTACAGAGGTATAAGTCTGTTGAGTATTCCTGGTAAATTATATGGGAGGGTATTGATTGAGAGGGTGAAGGCATGTACAGAGCATCAGATTGGGGAAGAGCAGTGTGGTTTCATAAGTGGTAGAGGATGTGTGGATCAGGTGTTTGCTTTGAAGAATGTATGTGAGAAATACTTAGAAAAGCAAATGGATTTGTATGCAGCATTTATGGATCTGGAGAAGGTATATGATAGAGTTGATAGAGATGCTCTGTGGAATATTAAGAATATATGGTGTGGGTGGTAAGTTGTTAGAAGCAGTGAAAAGTTTTTATCGAGGATGTAAGGCATGTGAACGTGTAGGAAGAGAGGAAAGTGATTGGTTCTCAGTGAATGTAGGTTTGCGGCAGGGGTGTGTGATGTCTCCATGGTTGTTTAATTTTTTTATGGATGGGGTTGTTAGGGAGGTGAATGCAAGAGTTTTGGAAAGAGGGGCAAGTATGAAGTCTGTTGGGGATGAGAGAGCTTGGGAAGTGAGTCAGTTGTTGTTCGCTGATGATACAGCGCTGGTGGTTGATTCATGTGAGAAACTGCAGAAGCTGGTGACGGAGTTTGGTAAAGTGTGTGAAAGAAGAAAGTTAAGAGTAAATGTGAATAAGAGCAAGGTTATTAGGTACAGTAGGGTTGAGGTTCAAGTCAATTGGGAGGTGAGTTTGAATGGAGAAAAACTGGAGGAAGTGAAGTGTTTTAGAT
The DNA here is from genome assembly GCF_036320965.1 of Panulirus ornatus. Classification (NCBI taxonomy): domain Eukaryota; kingdom Metazoa; phylum Arthropoda; class Malacostraca; order Decapoda; family Palinuridae; genus Panulirus; species Panulirus ornatus. Next base: position 23,577,241 of record NC_092244.1, on the reverse strand, counting down.
ATCTGGGAGTGGACCTGGCAGCGGATGGAACCATGGAAGCGGAAGTGGATCATAGGGTGGGGGAGGAGGCGAAAATTCTGGGAGCCTTGAAGAATGTGTGGAAGTCGAGAACATTATCTCGGAAAGCAAAAATGGGTATGTTTGAAGGAATAGTGGTTCCAACAATGTTGTATGGTTGCGAGGCGTGGGCTATGGATAGAGTTGTGCGCAGGAGGGTGGATGTGCTGGAAATGAGATGTTTGAGGACAATGTGTGGTGTGAGGTGGTTTGATCGAGTAAGTAACGTAAGGGTAAGAGAGATGTGTGGAAATAAAAAGAGCGTGGTTGAGAGAGCAGAAGAGGGTGTTTTGAAATGGTTTGGGCACATGGAGAGAATGAGTGAGGAAAGATTGACCAAGAGGATATATGTGTCGGAGGTGGAGGGAACGAGAAGAGGGAGACCAAATTGGAGGTGGAAAGATGGAGTGAAAAAGATTTTGTGTGATTGGGGCCTGAACATGCAGGAGGGTGAAAGGAGGGCAAGGAATAGAGTGAATTGGAGCGATGTGGTATACCGGGTTGACGTGCTGTCAGTGGATTGAATCAGGGCATGTGAAGCGTCTGGGGTAAAGCATGGAAAGCTGTGTAGGTATGTATATTTGCGTTTGTGGACGTATGTATATACATGTGTATGGGGGTGGGTTGGGCCATTTTTTTTTGTCTGTTTCCTTGCGCTACCTCGCAAACGCGGGAGACAGCGCCAAAGCAAAAAAAGAAGAAAAAAAAAAAATATATATATATATATATATATATATATATATATATATATATATATATATATATATTTATATATATATATATATATATATATATATATATATATATATATATATATATATATATATATATATTTTATATATATATATATATATATATATATATATATATCCATGGGGATAGGGGAGAAAGAACACTTTCCACGCATTCCTCACGTGTCGTAGAAGGCGACTAAAGGGAACGGGAGTGGGGAGCTGGAAACCCTCCCCTCCTTGTATTTTAATTTTCGAAAAGGGGAAACAGAAGAAGTCACGCGTCGAGTGTTCATGCTCCTCGAAGGCTCAGATTGGGGTGTCTAAAATGTGTGTGGATGTAAAGAAGATGAGAAAAAAGGAGAGATAGGTAGTATGTTTGAGGAAAGGAACCTGGACGTTTTGGCTCTGAGTGAAACGAAGCTCAAGGGCAAAGGGGAAGAGTGGCTTTGCAATGTCTTGGGAGTAAAGTCAGGTGTTAATGAGAGGACAAGAGCTGCCAAATCCTCTCCCAGATATCTAAAATACTTCAACTATTCCTGTTTTTCTCCATTCAAACTTACCTCCCATTTGACTTGTCCCTCAACCCTACTGTACCTAATAACGTTGCTCTTATTCACATTTACTCTCGGCTTTCTTCTTTCACACACTTTACCAAACTCAGCCAACAGCTTCTGCAGTTTCTCACACGAATCATCCACCAGCGCTGTATCATCTGCGAGCAACTGACTCACTTCCCAAGCTCTCTCATCCACAACAGACTGCATACTTGTCCCTATTTCGAAAACTCTTGCATTCACCTCCCTAACAACTCCATCCATAAACAAATCAAACAACCATGGAGACATTATACACCCCTGCCGCAAACTAACATTCACTGAGAACCAATCACTTTCCTCTCTTCCTACACGTACACATGCCTGACATCCTCGATAAAAACTTTTCACTGCTTCTAACAACTTGCCTCCCACACCATATATTCTTAATACCTTCCACAGAGCATCTCTATCAACTCTATCATATGCCTTCTCCAGATCCATAAATGCTACATACAAATCCATTTGCTTTTCTAAGTATTTCTCACATACATTCTTCAAAGCAAACACCTGATCCACACATCCTCTACCACTTCTGAAACCACACTGCTCTTCCCCAATCTGATGCTCTGTACATGCCTTCACCCTCTCAATCAATACCCTCCCATATAATTTGCCAGGAATACTCAACAAACTTATACCTCTGTAATTTGAGCACTCACTCTTATCCCCTTTGCCTTTGTACAATGGCACTATGCACGCATTCCGCCAATCCTCAGGCACCTCACCATGAGTCATACATACATTAAATAACCTTACCAACCAGTCAACAATACAGTCACCCCCTTTTTTAATAAATTCCACTGCAATACCATCCAAACCTGCTGCCTTGCCGGCTTTCATCTTCCGCAAAGCTTTTACTACCTCTTCTCTGTTTAGCAAATCATTTTCCCTAACCCTCTCACTTTGCACACCATCTCGACCAAAACACCCTATATCTGCCACTCTATCATCAAACACATTCAACAAACCTTCAAAATACTCATTCCATCTCCTTCTCACATCACCACTACTTGTTATCACCTCCCCATTTGCGCCCTTCACTGAAGTTCCCATTTGCTCCCTTGTCTTACGCACTTTATTTACCTCCTTTCAGAACATTTTCTTATTCTCCCTAAAATTTAATGATACTCTCTCACCCCAACTCTCATTTGCCCTTTTTTTTCACCTCTTGCACCTTTCTCTTGACATCCTGTCTCTTTCTTTTATACATCTCCCACTCAATTTCATTTTTTCCCTGCAAAAATCGTCCAAATGCCTCTCTCTTCTCTTTCACTAATACTCTTACTTCTTCATCCCACCACTCACTACCCTTTCTAATCAACCCACCTCCCACTCTTCTCATGCCACAAGCATCTTTTGCGCAATCCATCACTGATTCCCTAAATACATCCCATTCCTCCCCCACTCCCCTTACTTCCATTGTATTCACCTTTTTCCATTCTGTACTCAGTCTCTCCTGGCACTTCCTCACACAAGTCTCCTTCCCAAGCTCACTTACTCTCACCACCCTCTTCACCCCAACATTCACTCTTCTTTTCTGGAAACCCATACAAATCTTCACCTTAGCCTCCACAAGATAATGATCAGACATCCCTCCAGTTGCACCTCTCACCACATTAACATCCAAAAGTCTCTCTTTCGCGCGCCTGTCAATTAACACGTAATCCAATAACGCTCTCTGGCCATCTCTCCTACTTACATAAGTATACTTATGTATATCTCGCTTTTTAAACCAGGTATTCCCAATCATCAATCCTTTTTCAGCACTTAAATCTACAAGCTCTTCACCATTTCCATTTACAACACTGAACACCCCATGTATACCAATTATTCCCTCGACTGCCACATTACTCACCTTTGCATTCAAATCACCCAACACTATAACCCGGTCTCGTGCATCAAAACCCCTAACACACTCATTCAGCTGCTCCGAAAACACTTGCCTCTCATGATCTTTCTTCTCATGCCCAGGTGCATATGCACCAATAATCACCCATCTCTCTCCATCAACTTTCAGTTTTACCCATATTAATCGAGAATTTACTTTCTTACATTCTATCACATACTTCCACAACTCCTGTTTCAGGAGTACTGCTACTCCTTCCCTTGCTCTTGTCCTCTCACTAACCCCTGACTTTACTCCCAAGACATTCCCAAACCACTCTTCCCCTTTACCCTTGAGCTTCGTTTCACTCAGAGCCAAAACATCCAGGTTCCTTTCCTCAAACATACTACCTATCTCTCCTTTTTTCACATCTTGGTTACATCCACACACATTTAGGCAACCCAATCTGAGCCTTCGAGGAGGATGAGCACTCCCCGCGGGACTCCTTCTTCTGTTTCCCATTTTAGAAAGTTAAAAAAAAAAGAATACAAGGAGGGGAGGATTTCTGGCCCCCCGCTCCCGTCCCCTCTAGTCGCTTTCTACGACACGCGAGGACTGTGTGGGAAGTATTCTTTCACCCCTATCCCCAGGGATAATATACATATATATATACACATACTCACACATACACATACACACGCACACATACACACACACACACATACATATATATACATGTGAAAAATGTAAGAAACAATTTAGAAAACTGAAACTTCTAGCTTGAAATGAAAATGAAAAAATGAATGTCACATAATGGTTCAACCTCTGGCTATGGAAAAAGGAAATGTTTAATTTATTTACACAAACGTCAATAGTAGTTCTCATCAATTTAACCACTGTATCAATAAGCTTCAATGTCTAAGCTACATTTTTTCCAATTTCACTATTTTCTTGTCAAAGCACCATGTATGAAAACTATCACTCAAGTAACACAACTATAAACATTTACTTCCCGTTATTAATATATATATATATATATATATATATATATATATATATATATATATATATATATATATATATATATATATATATATATATATATATAATATATATATATATAGGGGTAAAGGGGAAGAGTGGTTTGGAAATGTCTGGGGAGTGAAGTCAGGGGTTAGTGAGAGGACAAGAGCATGGGAAGGAGTAGCAATACTCCTGAAACAGGAGTTGTGGGAGTATGTGATAGAATGTAAGAAAGTAAATTCTCGATTAATATGGGTAAAATTGAAAGTTGATGGAGAGAGGTGGGTGATTATTGGTGCATATGCACCTGGGCATGAGAAGAAAGATCATGAGAGGCAAGTGTTTTGGGAGCAGCTGAATGAGTGTGTTAGCGGTTTTGATGCACGAGACTGGGTTATAGTGATGGGTGATTTGAATGCAAAGGTGAGTAATGTGGCAGTTGAGGGAATAATTGGTATGCATGGGGTGTTCAGTGTTGTAAATGGAAATGGTGAAGAGCTTGTAGATTTATGTGCTGAAAAAGGACTGATGATTGGGAATACCTGGTTTAAAAAGCGAGATATACATAAGTATACTTATGTAAGTAGGAGAGATGGCCAGAGAGCGTTATTGGATTACGTGTTAATTGACAGGCGTGCGAAAGAGAGACTTTTGGATGTTAATGTGCTGAGAGGTGCAACTGGAGGGATGTCTGATCATTATCTTGTGGAGGCTAAGGTGAAGATTAGTATGGGTTTTCAGAAAAGAGGAGTGAATGTTGGGGTGAAGAAGGTGGTGAGAGTAAGTGAGCTTGGGAAGGAGACCTGTATGGGGAAGTACCAGGAGAGAGTGAGTATAGAATGGAAAAAGGTGAGAACAATGGAAGTAAGGGGAGTGGGGGAGGAATGGGATGTATTTAGGGAATCAGTGATGGATTGCGCAAAAGATGCTTGTGGCATGAGAAGAGTGGGAGGTGGGCTGTTTAGAAAGGGTAGTGAGTGGTGGGATGAAGAAGTAAGAGTATTAGTGAAAGAGAAGAGAGAGGCATTTGGACGATTTTTGCAGGGAAAAAATGCAATTGAGTGGGAGATGTATAAAAGAAAGAGACAGGAGGTCAAGAGAAAGGTGCAAGAGGTGAAAAAAAGGGCAAATGAGATTTGGGGTGAGAGACTATCAGTAAATTTTAGGGAGAATAAAAAGATGTTCTGGAAGGAGGTAAATAGGGTGCGTAAGACAAGGGAGCAAATGGGAACTTCAGTGAAGGGCGTAAATGGGGAGGTGATAACAAGTAGCGGTGATGTGAGAAGGAGATGGAATGAGTATTTTGAAGGTTTGTTGAATGTGTCTGATGACAGAGTGGCAGATATAGGGTGTTTTGGTCGAGGTGGTGTGCAAAGTGAGAGGGTTAGGGAAAATGATTTGGTAAACAGAGAAGAGGTAGTAAAAGCTTTGCGGAAGATGAAAGCCGGCAAGGCAGCAGGTTTGGATGGTATTGCAGTGGAATTTATTAAAAAAGGGGGTGACTGTATTGTTGACTGGTTGGTAAGGTTATTTAATGTATGTATGACTCATGGTGAGGTGCCTGAGGATTGGCGGAATGCGTGCATAGTACCATTGTACAAAGGCAAAGGGGATAAGAGTGAGTGCTCAAATTACAGAGGTATAAGTTTGTTGAGTATTCCTGGTAAATTATATGGGAGGGTATTGATTGAGAGGGTGAAGGCATGTACAGAGCATCAGATTGGGGAAGAGCAGTGCGGTTTCAGAAGTGGTAGAGGATGTGTGGATCAGGTGTTTGCTTTGAAGAATGTATGTGAGAAATACTTAGAAAAGCAAATGGATTTGTTTGTAGCATTTATGGATCTGGAGAAGGCATATGATAGAGTTGATAGAGATGCTCTGTGGAAGGTATTAAGAATATATGGTGTGGGAGGCAAGTTGTTAGAAGCAGTGAAAAGTTTTTATCGAGGATGTCAGGCATGTGTACGTGTAGGAAGAGAGGAAAGTGATTGGTTCTCAGTGAATGTAGGTTTGCGGCAGGGGTGTGTGATGTCTCCATGGTTGTTTAATTTGTTTATGGATGGGGTTGTTAGGGAGGTAAATGCAAGAGTCCTGGAAAGAGGGGCAAGTATGAAGTCTGTTGGGGATGAGAGAGCTTGGGAAGTGAGTCAGTTGTTCGCTGATGATACAGCGCTGGTGGCTGATTCATGTGAGAAACTGCAGAAGCTGGTGACTGAGTTTGGTAAAGTGTGTGGAAGAAGAAAGTTAAGAGTAAATGTGAATAAGAGCAAGGTTATTAGGTACAGTAGGGGTGAGGGTCAAGTCAATTGGGAGGTGAGTTTGAATGGAGAAAAACTGGAGGAAGTGAAGTGTTTTAGATATCTGGGAGTGGATCTGTCAGCGGATGGAACCATGGAAGCGGAAGTGGATCATAGGGTGGGGGAGGGGGCGAAAATTTTGGGAGCCTTGAAAAATGTGTGGAAGTCGAGAACATTATCTCGGAAAGCAAAAATGGGTATGTTTGAAGGAATAGTGGTTCCAACAATGTTGTATGGTTGCGAGGCGTGGGCTATGGATAGAGATGTGCGCAGGAGGATGGATGTGCTGGAAATGAGATGCTTGAGGAAAATGTGTGGTGTGAGGTGGTTTGATCGAGTAAGTAACGTAAGGGTAAGAGAGATGTGTGGAAATAAAAAGAGCGTGGTTGAGAGAGCAGAAGAGGGTGTTTTGAAATGGTTTGGGCACATGGAGAGAATGAGTGAGGAAAGATTGACCAAGAGGATATATGTGTCGGAGGTGGAGGGAACGAGGAGAAGAGGGAGACAAAATTTGAGGTGGAAAGATGGAGTGAAAAAGATTTTGTGTGATCGGGGCCTGAACATGCAGGAGGGTGAAAGGAGGGCAAGGAATAGAGTGAATTGGAGCGATGTGGTATACAGGGGTTGACGTGCTGTCAGTGGATTGAATCAAGGCATGTGAAGCGTCTGGGGTAAACCATGGAAAGCTGTGTAGGTATGTATATTTGCGTGTGTGGACGTGTGTATATACATGTGATGGGGGGGGGGGTTGGGCCATTTCTTTCGTCTGTTTCCTTGCGCTACCTCGCAAACGCGGGAGACAGCGACAAAGTATAAAAAAAATATATATATATATATATATATATATATATATATATATATATATATATATATATATATATATATATATATATATATATATATATATATATATATATATATATATATATATATATATATATGTTGGGGTGAAGAGGGTGGTGAGAGTAAGTGAGCTTGGGAAGGAGACTTGTGTGAGGAAGTACTAGGAGAGACTGAGTACAAAATGGAAAAAGGTGAGAACAGTGGAAGTAAGGGGAGTGGGGGAGGAATGGGATGTATTTAGGGAATCAGTGATGGATTGCGCAAAAGATGGTTGTGGCATGAGAAGAGTGGGAGGTGGGCTGTTTAGAAAGGGTAGTGAGTGGTGGGATGAAGAAGTAAGAGTATTAGTGAAAGAGAAGAGAGAGGCATTTGGACGATTTTTGCAGGGAAAAAATGCAATTGAGTGGGAGATGTATAAAAGAAAGAGACAGGAGGTCAAGAGAAAGGTGGAAGAGGTGAAAAAAGGGCAAATGAGATTTGGGGTGAGAGACTATCAGTAAATTTTAGGGAGAATAAAAAGATGTTCTGGAAGGAGGTAAATAGGGTGCGTAAGACAAGGGAGCAAATGGGAACTTCAGTGAAGGGCGTAAATGGGGAGGTGATAACAAGTAGCGGTGATGTGAGAAGGAGATGGAATGAGTATTTTGAAGGTTTGTTGAATGTGTCTGATGACAGAGTGGCAGATATAGGGTGTTTTGGTCGAGGTGGTGTGCAAAGTGAGAGGGTTAGGGAAAATGATTTGGTAAACAGAGAAGAGGTAGTAAAAGCTTTGCGGAAGATGAAAGCCGGCAAGGCAGCAGGTTTGGATGGTATTGCAGTGGAATTTATTAAAAAAGGGGGTGACTGTATTGTTGACTGGTTGGTAAGGTTATTTAATGTATGTATGACTCATGGTGAGGTGCCTGAGGATTGGCGGAATGCGTGCATAGTGCCATTGTACAAAGGCAAAGGGGATAAGAGTGAGTGCTCAAATTACAGAGGTATAAGTTTGTTGAGTATTCCTGGTAAATTATATGGGAGGGTATTGATTGAGAGGGTGAAGGCATGTACAGAGCATCAGATTGGGGAAGAGCAGTGCGGTTTCAGAAGTGGTAGAGGATGTGTGGATCAGGTGTTTGCTTTGAAGAATGTATGTGAGAAATACTTAGAAAAGCAAATGGATTTGTTTGTAGCATTTATGGATCTGGAGAAGGCATATGATAGAGTTGATAGAGATGCTCTGTGGAAGGTATTAAGAATATATGGTGTGGGAGGCAAGTTGTTAGAAGCAGTGAAAAGTTTTTATCGAGGATGTAAGGCATGTGTACGTGTAGGAAGAGAGGAAAGTGATTGGTTCTCAGTGAATGTAGGTTTGCGGCAGGGGTGTGTGATGTCTCCATGGTTGTTTAATTTGTTTATGGATGGGGTTGTTAGGGAGGTAAATGCAAGAGTCCTGGAAAGAGGGGCAAGTATGAAGTCTGTTGGGGATGAGAGAGCTTGGGAAGTGAGTCAGTTGTTCGCTGATGATACAGCGCTGGTGGCTGATTCATGTGAGAAACTGCAGAAGCTGGTGACTGAGTTTGGTAAAGTGTGTGGAAGAAGAAAGTTAAGAGTAAATGTGAATAAGAGCAAGGTTATTAGGTACAGTAGGGGTGAGGGTCAAGTCAATTGGGAGGTGAGTTTGAATGGAGAAAAACTGGAGGAAGTGAAGTGTTTTAGATATCTGGGAGTGGATCTGTCAGCGGATGGAACCATGGAAGCGGAAGTGGATCATAGGGTGGGGGAGGGGGCGAAAATTTTGGGAGCCTTGAAAAATGTGTGGAAGTCGAGAACATTATCTCGGAAAGCAAAAATGGGTATGTTTGAAGGAATAGTGGTTCCAACAATGTTGTATGGTTGCGAGGCGTGGGCTATGGATAGAGATGTGCGCAGGAGGATGGATGTGCTGGAAATGAGATGCTTGAGGAAAATGTGTGGTGTGAGGTGGTTTGATCGAGTAAGTAACGTAAGGGTAAGAGAGATGTGTGGAAATAAAAAGAGCGTGGTTGAGAGAGCAGAAGAGGGTGTTTTGAAATGGTTTGGGCACATGGAGAGAATGAGTGAGGAAAGATTGACCAAGAGGATATATGTGTCGGAGGTGGAGGGAACGAGGAGAAGAGGGAGACCAAATTGGAGGTGGAAAGATGGAGTGAAAAAGATTTTGTGTGATCGGGGCCTGAACATGCAGGAGGGTGAAAGGAGGGCAAGGAATAGAGTGAATTGGAGCGATGTGGTGTACAGGGGTTGACGTGCTGTCAGTGGAATTGAATCAAGGCATGTGAAGCGTCTGGGGTAAACCATGGAAAGCTGTGTAGGTATGTATATTTGCGTGTGTGGACGTGTGTATATACATGTGTATGGGGGGGGGGGTTGGGCCATTTCTTTCGTCTGTTTCCTTGCGCTACCTCGCAAACGCAGGAGACAGCGACAAAGTATAAAAAAAAATATAATATATATATATATATATATATATATATATATATATATATATATTATATATATATATATATATATATATGTTGGGGTGAAGAGGGTGGTGAGAGTAAGTGAGCTTGGGAAGGAGACTTGTGTGAGGAAGTACCAGGAGAGACTGAGTACAAAATGGAAAAAGGTGAGAACAGTGGAAGTAAGGGGAGTGGGGGAGGAATGGGATGTATTTAGGGAATCAGTGATGGATTGCGCAAAAGATGCTTGTGGCATGAGAAGAGTGGGAGGTGGGTTGATTAGAAAGGGTAGTGAGTGGTGGGATGAAGAAGTAAGAGTATTAGTGAAAGAGAAGAGAGAGGCATTTGGACGATTTTTGCAGGGAAAAAAATGCAGTTGAGTGGGAGACGTATAAAAGAAAGAGACAGGATGTCAAGAGAAAGGTGCAAGAGGTGAAAAAAAGGGGAAATGAGAGTTGGGGTGAGAGAGTATCATTAAATTTTAGGGAGAATAAAAAGATGTTCTAGAAGGAGGTAAATAAAGTGCGTAAGACAAGGGAGCAAATGGGAACTTCAGTGAAGGGCGCAAATGGGGAGGTGATAACAAGTAGTGGTGATGTGAGAAGGAGATGGAGTGAGTATTTTGAAGGTTTGTTGAATGTGTTTGATGATAGAGTGGCAGATATAGGGTGTTTTGGTCGAGGTGGTGTGCAAAGTGAGAGTGTTAGGGAAAATGATTTGGTAAACAGAGAAGAGGTAGTAAAAGCTTTGCGGAAGATGAAAGCCGGCAAGGCAGCAGGTTTGAATGGTATTGCAGTGGAATTTATTAAAAAAGGGGGTGACTGTATTGTTGACTTGTTGGTAAGGTTATTTAATGTATATATGGCTCACGGTGAGGTGCCTGAGGATTGGCGGAATGCGTGCATAGTGCCATTGTACAAAGGCAAAGGGGATAAGAGTGAGTGCTCAAATTACAGAGGTATAAGTTTCCTTGAGTATTCCTGGTAAATTATATGGGGAGGGTATTGATTGAGAGGGTTAAAGCATGTACAGAGCATCAGATTGGGGAAGAGCAGTGTGGTTTCATAAGTGGTAGAGGATGTGTGGATCAGGTGTTTGCTTTGAAGAATGTATGTGAGAAATACTTAGAAAAGCAAATGGATTTGTATGTAGCATTTATGGATCTGGAGAAGGCATATGATAGAGTTGATAGAGATGCTCTGTGGAAGGCATTAAGAATATATGGTGTGGGAGGCAAGTTGTTAGAAGCAGTGAAAAGTTTTTATCGAGGATGTAAGGCATGTGTACGTGTAGGAAGAGAGGAAAGTGATTGGTTCTCAGTGAATGTAGGTTTGCGGCAGGGGTGTGTGATGTCTCCATGGTTGTTTAATTTGTTTATGGATGGGGTTGTTAGGGAGGTGAATGCAAGAGTTTTGGAAAGAGGGGCAAGTATGAAGTCTGTTGGGGATGAGAGAGCTTGGGAAGTGAGTCAGTTGTTGTTCGCTGATGATACAGAGCTGGTGGCTGATTCATGTGAGAAACAGCAGAAGCTGGTGACTGAGTTTGGTAAAGTGTGTGAAAGAAGAAAGTTAAGAGTAAATGTGAATAAGAGCAAGATTATTAGGTACAGTAGGGTTGAGGGTCAAGTCAATTGGGAGGTGAGTTTGAATGGAGAAAAACTGGAGGAAGTGAAGTGTTTTAGATATCTGGGAGTGGATCTGGCAGCGGATGGAACCATGGAAGCGGAAGTGGATCATAGGGTGGGGGAGGGGGCGAAAATTCTGGGAGCCTTAAAGAATGTGTGGAAGTCGAGAACATTATCTCGGAAAGCAAAAATGAGTATGTTTGAAGGAATAGTGGTTCCAACAATGTTGTATGGTTGCGAGGCGTGGGCTATGGATAGAGTTGTGCGCAGGAGGATGGATGTGCTGGAAATGAGATGTTTGAGGACAATGTGTGGTGTGAGGTGGTTTGATCGAGTAAGTAACGTAAGGGTAAGAGAGATGTGTGGAAATAAAAAGAGCGTGGTTGAGAGAGCAGAAGAGGGTGTTTTGAAATGGTTTGGGCACATGGAGAGAATGAGTGAGGAAAGATTGACCAAGAGGATATATGTGTCGGAGGTGGAGGGAACGAGGAGAAGAGGGAGACCAAATTGTAGGTGGAAAGATGGAGTGAAAAAGATTTTGTGTGATTGGGGCCTGAACATGCAGGAGGGTGAAAGGAGGGCAAGGAATAGAGTGAATTGCAGTGATGTGGTATACCGAGGTTGACGTGCTGTCAGTAGATTAAAGCGGGGCATGTGAAGTGTCTGGGGTAAACCATGGAAAGCTGTGTAGGTATGTATATTTTGCGTGTGTGGACGTATGTATATACATGTGTATGGGGGTGGGTTGGGTCATTTCTTTCGTCTGTTTCCTTGCGCTACCTCGCAAACGCGGGAGACAGCGACAAAGTATAATAAAATAATAATAATAAACATGTATGAGAGTTGGGGTGAGAGACTATCACTAAATTTTAGGGAGAATAAAAAGATGTTTGGAAGGAGGTAAACATATAAATATATATGTATATATATATATATATATATATATATATATATATATATATATATATATTATATATATATATATATATATATATATATATATATATATATTATATATATATATATAATGGTAAATTATATGGGAGGGTATTGATTGAGAGGGTGAAGGCATGTACAGAGCATCAGATTGGGGAAGAGCAGTGCGGTTTCAGAAGTGGTAGAGGATGTGTGGATCAGGTGTTTGCTTTGAAGAATGTATGTGAGAAATACTTAGAAAAGCAAATGGATTTGTATGTAGCATTTATGGATCTGGAGAAGGCATATGATAGAGTTGATAGAGATGCTCTGTGGAAGGTATTAAGAATATATGGTGTGGGAGGCAAGTTGTTAGAAGCAGTGAAAAGTTTTTATCGAGGATGTAAGGCATGTGTACGTGTAGGAAGAGAGGAAAGTGATTGGTTCTCAGTGAATGTAGGTTTGCGGCGGGGGTGTGTGATGTCTCCATTGTTGTTTAATTTGTTTATGGATGGGGTTGTTAGGGAGGTAAATGCAAGAGTCCTGGAAAGAGGGGCAAGTATGAAGTCTGTTGGGGATGAGAGAGCCTGGGAAGTGAGTCAGTTGTTGTTCGCTGATGATACAGCGCTGGTGGCTGATTCATGTGAGAAACTGCAGAAGCTGGTGACTGAGTTTGGTAAAGTGTGTGGAAGAAGAAAGTTAAGAGTAAATGTGAATAAGAGCAAGGTTATTAGGTACAGTAGGGTTGAGGGTCAAGTCAATTGGGAGGTAAGTTTGAATGGAGAAAAACTGGAGGAAGTGAAGTGTTTTAGATATCTGGGAGTGGATCTGTCAGCGGATGGAACCATGGAAGCGGAAGTGGATCATAGGGTGGGGGAGGGGGCGAAAATTTTGGGAGCCTTGAAAAATGTGTGGAAGTCGAGAACATTATCTCGGAGAGCAAAAATGGGTATGTTTGAAGGAATAGTGGTTCCAACAATGTTGTATGGTTGCGAGGCGTGGGCTATGGATAGAGTTGTGCGCAGGAGGATGGATGTGCTGGAAATGAGATGTTTGAGGACAATGTGTGGTGTGAGGTGGTTTGATCGAGTAAGTAACGTAAGGGTAAGAGAGATGTGTGGAAATAAAAAGAGCGTGGTTGAGAGAGCAGAAGAGGGTGTTTTGAAATGGTTTGGGCACATGGAGAAATGAGTGAGGAAAGATTGACCAAGAGGATATATGTGTCGGAGGTGGAGGGAACGAGGAGAAGAGGGAGACCAAATTGGAGGTGGAAAGATGGAGTGAAAAAGATTTTGTGTGATCGGGGCCTGAACATGCAGGAGGGTGTAAGGAGGGCAAGGAATAGAGTGAATTGGAGCGATGTGGTATACAGGGGTTGACGTGCTGTCAGTGGAGTGAATCAAGGCATGTGAGGCGTCTGGGGTGGACCATGGAAAGCTGTGTAGGTATGTATACACGTGTGTGGACATGTGTATGTACATGTGTATGGGGGGGGGGGTTGGGCCATTTCTTTCGTCTGTTTCCTTGCGCTACCTCGCAGACGCGGGAGACAGCGACAAAGTATAAAAAAAAAAAAAAAAAATATATATATATATATATATATATATATACTTAGAAAAGCAAATGGATTTGGATGAAGCATTTATGGGTCTGGAGAAGGCATATGATAGAGTTGATAGAGATGCTCTGTGGAAGGTATTAAGAATATATGGTGTGGGAGGCAAGTTGTTAGAAGCAGTGAAAAGTTTTTATCGAGGATATAAGGCATGTGTACGTGTAGGAAGAGAGGAAAGTGATTGGTTCTCAGTGAATGTAGGTTTGCGGCAGGGGTTTGTGATGTCTCCATGGTTGTTTAATTTGTTTATGGATGGGGTTGTTAGGGAGGTGAATGGAAGAGTTTTGGAAAGAGGGCAAGTATGAAGTCTGTTGGGGATGAGAGAGCTTGGGAAGTGAGTCAGTTGTCGTTCGCTGATGATACAGCGCTGGTGGCTGATTCATGTGAGAAACTGCAGAAGCTGGTGACTGAGTTTGGTAAAGTGTGTGAAAGAAGAAAGTTAAGAGTAAATGTGAATAAGAGCAAGGTTATTAGGTACAGTAGGGTTGAGGGTCGTCAATTGGGAGGTGAGTTTGAATGGAGAAAAACTGGAGGAAGTGAAGTGTTTTAGATATCTGGGAGTGGATCTGGCAGCGGATGGAACCATGGAAGCGGAAGTGGATCATAGGGTGGGGGAGGGGTCGAAAATTCTGGGAGCCTTGAAGAATGTGTGGAATTCGAGAACATTATCTCGGAAAGCAAAAATGGGTATGTTTGAAGGAATAGTGGTTCCAACAATGTTGTATGGTTGCGAGGCGTGGACTATGGATAGAGTTGTGCGCAGGAGGTTGGATGTGCTGGAAATGAGATGTTTGAGGACAATGTGTGGTGTGAGGTGGTTTGATCGAGTAAGTAACGTAAGGGTAAGAGAGATGTGTGGAAATAAAAAGAGCGTGGTTGAGAGAGCAGAAGAGGGTGTTTTGAAATGGTTTGGTCACATGGAGAGAATGAGTGAGGAAAGATTGACCAAGAGGATATATGTGTCGGAGGTGGAGGGAACGAGGAGAAGAGGGAGACCAAATTGGAGGTGGAAAGATGGAGTGAAAAAGATTTTGTGTGATCGGGGCCTGAACATGCAGGAGGGTGAAAGGAGGGCAAGGAATAGAGTGAATTGGAGTGATGTGGTATACCGGGGTTGACGTGCATTCAGTGGATTGAATCAAGGCATGTGTATGGGGGTGGGTTGGGCCATTTCTTTCGTCTGTTTCCTTGCGCTACCTCGCAAACGCGGGAGACAGCGACAAAGCAAAAAAAAAAAAAAAAAAAATATATATATATATATATATATATATATATATATATATATATATATATATATATAAAATATTATATATATTCCCTGGGGATAGGGGAGAAAGAATACTTCCCACGTATTCCCTGCGTGTCGTAGAAGGCGACTAAAAGGGGAGGGAGCGGGGGGCTGGAAATCCTCCCCTCTCGTTTTTTTTTTTAATTTTTTTTTTTTTTTTTTTTTTTTTTTTTTTTTTAATTTTCCAAAAGAAGGAACAGAGAATTGGGCCAGGTGAGGGTATTCCCTCAAAGGCCCAGTCCTCTGTTGTTAACGCTACCTCGCTAATGCGGGAAATGGCAAATAGTTTGAAAGAAAGAATATATATATATATATATATATATATATATATATATATATATATATATATATATATATATATAAAATATATATATATTATATATATATATATATTATATATATATATATATATATATATATATATATATATATATATATATATATATATATATATATATATATATATATATTTCTTTTTTCATACTATTCGCCATTTCCCTCATTAGCTAGGTAGCATTAAGAACAGAGGACTGGGTCTTTGAGGGAATATCCTCACTAGGCCCCCTTCTCTGTTCCTTCCTTTGAAAAATAAAAAAAAGAAAAAAAAAGACAGTGGAGGATTTCCAGCCATCCGCTCCCTCCCCTTTTAGTCGCCTTCTACGACAAGCAGGGAATACGTGGGAAGTATTCTTTCTCCCCTATCCCCAGGGATAATGGATATTTATATGGCAGTGAATATTTAACTGCAAAAATTTTTATAGAATGGTTAGTTGCCATGTGATGGTACTGTTCTAGCAGTTTGCTATATATAATATTTTTCTAAGTTCCAGCTTCTGCACTTTTCTTCTGTGATGAGAATTTTCATATTCCTTAAAATGCTTAATTTGTTTCTTACTTTGATCTGTTATTTCATATTGCTCTGCTGTATTTACTGAGTATATAACTGTTAATCCTTATGCTTTTCATCTTGCACTGATTACTTATTGCCAGTTAATATGCATAAGTCTTAAAAAATATTCAGCTGCTGTAGTTGGATATGCAGCATGAAGATGTGATCAGCAATTAGGTTGTTCTGAATGATCCTGCATCTGCCAAACTGCTTTGAACATATGGGAAGGAGAAAAATAAACTGATAACACACTTTTAATAATTGTTGCTGCTGGTGTCCTCCTAAAGTATTAACAATGTTGACCTGTTCTGCGGTTAATAAAGTAAAAGTGATGTAGATACAACATAATGTAAGGATATACCAACACCAATACAACACAAAATCGGAGACTATTACACACACACACACACACACACACACACACACAACATATATATATATATATATATATATATATATATATTATATATATATATATATATATATATATATATATATATATATATATATATATATATATATATATATATATATATATATATATAACCCTGAGGACAGGGGACAAAGAATACTTCACACGCATTCACCGCGTGTCTTAGAAGGCGACTAAAGAGGACGTAAACGAGGGCTAGATGCCCTCCCCTCCTTGCATTTCAACTTTCTAAAAGGGGAAACAGGAGTCACGCGGGGAGTGCTCATCCTCCTCGAAGGCTCAGATTGGGGTGTCTTAATGTGTGTGGATGTAACTAAGATGAGAAAAAAAGAGAAATAGGTAGTATGTTTGAGGAAAGGAACCTGGATGTTTTGGCTCTGAGTGAAACGAAGCACAAGGGTAAAGGGGAAGAGTGGTTTTGGAATGTTTTGGGAGTAAAGTCAGGGGTTGGTGAGAGGACAAGAGCAAAGGAAGGAGTAGCACTACTGAAACATGAGTTGTGGGAGTATGTGATAAAGTGTAAGAAAGTAAACTCTAGACTGATATGGGTGAAACAGAGTGGATGGAGAGAGATGGGTGATTATTGGTGCCTATGCACCGGGGCATGAGAAGAAAGATCATGAGAGGCAAGTGTTTTGGGAGCAGCTGAGTGAGTGTGTTAGCAGTTTTGATGCATGAGACCTGGTTTATAGTGATAGGTGATTTGAATACAAAGGTGAGTAATGTGGCAGTTGAGGGAATAATTGGTGTACATGGGGTCTTCAGTTTTGTAAATGGAAATGGTGAAGAGCTTGTAGATTTATGTGCTGAAAAAGGACTGGTGATTGGGAATACCTGGTTTAAAAAGAGAGACATACATAAGTAAGTAGGAGAGATGGCTAGAGACCTTTATTGGATTACGTGTTAATTGATAAGCGCGTGAAAGAGACTTTTGGATGCCAATGTGCTGAGATGTGCAACTGCAGAGATGTACGATCATTATCTTGAGGAGGCGAAGGTGAAGATTTGTAGAGGTCTTCAGAAAAGAAGAGAGAATGTTGGGGTGAAGAAAGTGGTGAAAGTAAGTGAGCTTGGGAAGGAGACTCGTGTGAGGAAGTACCAGGAGAGACTGAGAGCAGAATGGAAAAAGGTGAGAGCAAAAGACCTGAGAGAGTGGGTGAGGAATGGGATGTCTTTAGGAAAGCAGCGATGGCTTGCGCAAAAGATGCTTGTGGCATGAGAAGCGTGGGAGGTGGGCAGATTAGAAAGGGTAGTGAGTGGTGGGATGAAGAAGTAAGATTATTAGTGAAAGAGAAGAGAGATTAGAAAGCGTATTGAGTGGTGGGATGAAGAAGTAAGATTATTAGTGAAAGAGAAGAGAGAGGCATTTGGACGATTTTTGCAGGGAAATAGTGCAAATGAGTGGGAGATGTATAAAAGAAAGAGGCAGGAGGTCAAGAGAAAGATGCAAGAGGAGAAAAAGAGGGCAAATTAGACATGGGGTGAGAGAGTATCATTAAATTTTAGGGAGCATGAAAAGATGTTTTAGAAGGAGGTAAATAAAGTGCGGAAGACAATGGGAACATCGATGAAGGAGGCTAATGGGGAGGTAATAACAAGTAGTGGTGATGTGAGAAGGAGATGGAGTGAGTATTTTGAAGGTTTGTTGAATGTGTTTGATGATCGAGTGGCAAATATAAGGTGTTTTGGACCGGGTTGATGTGCGAATTGAGAGGGGTCAGGGAGAGTGATTTGGTAAACAGAGAAGAGGTAGTGAAAGCTTTGCGGAAGATGATACCCGGCAAGGCAGCAAGTTTGGATGGTATTGCAGTGGAATTTATTAAAAAAAGGGGTGACTGTGTTGTTGACTGGTTGGTGAGGATATTCAATGCATGTATGGTTCATGGTGAAGTGCCTGAGGATTAGCGGAATGCTTGCATAGTGCCATTGTACAAGGGCAAAGGGGATGAAGGTGAGTGTTCAAATTACAGAGGTATAAATCTGTTGAGTATTCCTGGGAAATTATATGGGAGGGTATTGATTGAGAGGGTAAAGGCATGTATAGAGCATCAGATTGGGGAAGAGCAGTGTGGTTTCAGAAGTGGTAGAGGATGTGTGGATCAGGTGTTTGCTTTGAAGAATGTATGTGAGAAATACTTAGAAAAGCAAATGGATTTATGTGTAGCATTAATGGATCTGGAGAAGGCATATGAGTTGATAGAGATGCTCTGTGAATGGTATTAAGAATATATGGTGTGGAAGTTAAGTTGCCGAAAGCAGTGAAAACTTTATCGAGGATGTAAGGCATGTTTACGAGTAGGGATAGGAAAGTGATTGGTCCACAGTGAATGTAGGTTTGCGGCAGGGGTGCGTCATGTTTGTTTAATCTTTTTATGGATGAGGTTGTTAGGGAGGTGAATGCAAGAGTTTTGGAGAGATAGGCAAGTATGCAGTCTGTTGTGGATGAGAGAGCTTGGGAAGTGAGTCAGTTGTTGTTCGCTGATAATACATCTCTGGTGGCTGATTCGGGTGAGAAACTGCAGAAGCTGGTGACTGAGTTTGGTAAAGTGTGTGAAAGAAGAAAGCTGGGAGTAAATGTGAATAAGAGCAAGGTTATTAGGTACAGTAGGACTGACGGGCAAGTTTGAATGGAGAAAAACTGGAAGTAGTGAAGTGTTTTAGATATCTGGGACTGGATTTGGCAGCGGATAGTACCATGGAAGCGGAAGTGAGTCACAGGTTGGGGAGGGGGTGAAAGTTCTGGGAGCGTTGAAGAATGTGTGGAAGTCGAGAACATTATCTCGGAAAGCAAAAGTGGGTATGTTTGAAGGAATAGTGGTTATATGGTTATGTGGTTGCGAGTCGTGGGCTGTAGATAGGGTTGTGCGGAGGATGGTGGACGTGTTGGAAATGAGGTTTTTGGGGACAATATGTCGTGTGAGGTGGTTTGATCCAGTAAGTAATGAAAGGGTAAGAGAGAGGTGTGGTGATAAAAAGAGTGTGGTTGAGAGAGCGGAGAGGGTGTATTGAAATTGTTTGGTCACATGGAGAGAATGAGTGAGGAAAGATTGACCAAGAGGATATATGTGTCGGAGGTGGAGGGAACGAGGGGAAGTGGGAGACCAAATTGGAGGTGGAAAGATGGAGCGAAAAAGATTTTGAGCGATCGGGGCCCGAACCTGCAGAAGGGTGAAAGGAATAGAGTGAATTGGAACGATGTGGTATACCGGGGTCGACGTGTTATCAGTGGATTGAACCAGGGTATGTGAAGCGTCTACGGTAAACCATGGAAAGTTTTGTGGGGCCTGTGTGGAAAGGGAGCTGTGGTTTCAGTACATTATACATGATAGCTAGAGACTGAGTGTGAACGAATGTAGCTTTTGTTGTCTTTTCCTATCGCTACCTCGTGCGCATGCGGGCGGAGGGGGGTGTCATTAAATGTGTGTGTGTGTGTTGTGTGGGGG
Organism: Panulirus ornatus; assembly: GCF_036320965.1. Classification (NCBI taxonomy): domain Eukaryota; kingdom Metazoa; phylum Arthropoda; class Malacostraca; order Decapoda; family Palinuridae; genus Panulirus; species Panulirus ornatus. Next base: position 23,557,197 of record NC_092244.1, on the reverse strand, counting down.
GGGGGGGGGAGGGGTGGCGACGGGAATGAATAAAAGCAACAAGTATGAATTATGTACATGTGTATATATGTATACGTTGAAATGTATAAATATGTATATGTGCGTGTGTGGACGTGCATGTATATACATGTATATGTGGGTGGGTTGGGCCATTCTTTCGTGTGCTAACGCGGGAGACAGCGATAAAGTGTAATAAGATAATAATGAAATATTAGTTTATGGTAGTTCTGAAGTGCAACATGATGAGAAACTAGAGAAAGTCCTTAAGAGATGCCAGGAAAGAAATCAAAAGTTGGACTGCATCAGATGCTTAAAACTGAGAAGGTAGAATACATTGGCCATGTATTTACAGCAGAAGGGTTAAGACCAAACCCTAAGAAGGTAGAAACTATAAGTAATTTTCCAACTCCTAAGGATAAACAAGAGTTACTTAAATTCCTAGGAAAGATCAACTACTTGGGAAAGTTTGTTCCCAATATGTCTGAAATAAATGAACCTCTGAGGTTACTGGAGAACGACACTGAATATAAATGGCATGAACCACAGAATTGTTTCTGAAACTTCAGCAAATGTTTTGTGAAGCACCAGTTTTGAGGTACTATGATGTAACCTTGACTGTTGGTGCCTCTGGGTATGTTGCAGGGGCTTGTATTCTTCAGGAAGATCATCCTGTTGTTTGTGCTGCCAGGTCCCTCTCTAAAACTCGGAGAAATTATGCTCAAACTGAAAAGGAGGTGTTGGCCATTGTTTTTAGAGCTGGGAAATATCATTTCTATCTGTATGGGAGAAGTAAAGTAGTTGTAGAGACTGATCATAAAAATTAGGGAGTTTTTTCAAGAAGTGCTTGTCATCTGCTCCTCCTTGACTACAGAGAATGCATCTCAGACTCCAGAAATATTCCTTACAGGTACATTATAAGAAAGGGAAAGACATGCCTATAGCTGATGCTCTGAGTAGACTCAGCCGGGCTAAAGAAGTGCAAATTGATGATCTATGATCTAGAGGTTCAAATAAATCTAGTAACTCATGAACAGCTAAGGCTTGACACTGCAGGTATAAGCTTGAAGGGTCTTAGAAATAGGACTACGGAAGATAAAGTATAGCAGAGACTGAAATAAATTCACATTGTAAGAGAGACACTCCAGTAGAAATCCATGCCTTTTGGAATAACAGAGATGAGAATGGTTATGTAGACAGAATGCTGCATAATATCGACAGAATTATAGTGTCTAAAGAACTAAGAAGTAAGGTCATCAAACACATTCATAAATCTTATCAAAGTATAGAAAAGTCTCTAAGTATAGCGAGAGATCTCGTGTACTGGCCTGGAATGGAGGCTGAACTTAAGGATATGATTAGTGCTTTTGACACCTGTAATGCTTATAGTAACCACCAACAAAGGGAACCATTGATGCCTCACGAAGTCCCTAAAGTCCATTGGCAAAAACTTGGAGCTGATATATTTGAGATGAAAGAGAGGAGGTACCTGTTGTTTGTTATTATTGAAGCAAATATTTTGAATCTGACTTGTTAGATAATACTCGTTCCTGTACTATGTGAAATACTGTAAGTATCATTTTGCTAAGCACAGAATACCTCAGATTATTCACAGTGTCAATGGCCCATAGTTCACAGCTGTAGAATTTAAGAATGATGTAGGCCACATGGAGCAGACCACACAACCTCTTATCCCTAAAGTAATGGCCTGAAAGAAAAAAGAATTGTACGGACAGTAAAGAAGCTGAAGAAGAAGGCAGCCAAAGAGGGCAAGGATCCCTATCTAAGTGTGCTGAATTGTAGAAATACTACTGTTGTGGTAGGAGAACACGAACCACACTCCCCACTTCTGAAGCCTTGGTACGACTAGAGACACAGGACCCAATGACTACCAGACACCTACTTCAAGACTCACAAGATAGGCAATAACTTTATTATGATAGAAGTTCTAAGCTATTGCCTGAACTGGAAGAGGGAAATGTGGCTAGAATCAATGACAGTACAAGATCATATCATTAAGAATAGCGATGGTCAAATTTACAGCAGAAATAGGCAGCAACTTGGATAAGACAACAGAAAGCCAAAATTCTCTAAAACATGCCAATGGTTATGATGAGCTATCTTGTGTATGTCATGAAGGAAAAGGTGCTGTGACACTGGGAATAAACCAAAGACTATAAACGTTTATAGTCTTTGGGAATAAACTAGACGAGCTGAACTGGAAACGAGCAGTGGACACAAATGGGGAAGGTACATCAAAGAGAAGTAAACATGATTCCAGTGAGGTTAGATCTATAAATGTATGTTGCAAAAGTAACCTTTGTATCATGCATATAAGATTTTTTTTTTGGGGGGGGGGTTTAAGATGTAATGATAATTATTTGCTTACATAGAAATCAAATTTTCTTTATATGATATTGTATTATCTGTTGCTTTTGTAGCAGGCAGTTATATCATCTTTTAAAAGGACTTGTCATGATGCATGGGATTAAGGTGCGATTCTGTATTGTTGGAACAATTAACAATAGCTTGGCGCTAATTATGGAAACGCTGTTTCTCTAAATCCCTCTGCCTTCTTCACGTTAGGGCTACCTTGACATGGCACATATTATACAGTGAACACATCTGTCACAATGAGTACGCTCTCCTTCCCATCCCGTTTGGCTCCAACACCTCAAAATCCATGGCTAAGACCTCCCGGGGTCTGCTAGCCTCCACGGTCCCCAGCTGCGTTTTTTGCCCACACATCTTTCCCCATTGCACAATTTTCACATAGCACCACGTATCTCTTGACTTCCTCATATATCCCAGGCCAGAAATACCGATCTCGTAGCAATGCAGTAGTCCGAGCTACTCCTTGATGTTCCCAGTGCTCATGAACTGCCTGTAAAACTTTAGCCCTCTTACCCACAGGTAACAGTGGCTTCCAACCCTGTCGTTCACCTCTGGACCCCTCCAATATCTCACACCATCCCTCATAATGAGTGACTTCCTATCTCTCCACAGTCTACGAAATTCCGTCAATTATAATTGCTCCCTCAGCTCCTTGAGTACTATTCTACCCGCCATTTGCTTCCACAACTTGCCTACCTCAGGACAACTCTTGCTCATCCCTCATCTTCTCCAAACTTAAGTCTTCCCCACAGTCATCACAGCAACCTGCCCCACTGATGTATTCTTCGGTATGGCTTCACATTTCCTGAATCTCCTCATCCCTTGGCTCTCAGTGGCGATCTAGGGTATTGCAGGTAGGGCAGGGGCCCTGGGCGCCACTCAACAGGTTTGTTTTTTGACTTATGTTACCCGATTGACATTTTTAACGGTTTGGTTTTGAGATAAAAAAGAAACACCTACTTTTCAACCATAGAATTTTTTTGCTACTATCAGTTGCATTACCACTTCTACTTTACAATTTTGATCAAATAAGTCTTTAAGAGTTTATATAGATTTAAGTTTGGCCTAATTCTTCAACAGTTTATGATTACACTGTATATATTTTCATATATATCCAATCTATGTACATTTCTAATCAAGCCCATTGTGTGCATCCAGTAAATTTTTCTTGATATGACAAATATTTGAATTATAGTTGGTTTTGTTCGAAATATGCTATCGGCTAATTTGTAGAAGGATAAAATAAAGACTTTGATAGTATGTCTGGATCTGTTATAGTTCTAGTCAGTAATCTGCAGAGCCTGGAGAATCTGAGACTGAGTAGTGGTATGACTATGAAGTAAAATTTTACTATGGAACTAAATATCTTGAGTTTACTTCTGTAAAAATCCTACTTAGTACAAATGAAATTTAATGTTATTATTGAAAAGTGTTACTTCTTTACTTTAGGCGATTCTAAGAACACCATGAAACGTTTTTTACAAACAAGAAAAGTGGAGCTGAAGGGCGAAAGAGACGAAAGATGAGGCAGAGGAAGCCAAAAAATCAGCCAAGTTCTTCATGCCCTTCTTTGAAATGCCCGGATCAAGTAGTTTAACTAGTTCCATGGAGACACCTGCACCTGCTACACGTTTGTTGGAATCTGAAGATAGATCGAGTGCAAATGTGTCACAAGCTAAAGAGGAAGTAAAGTCAGATAAAACTGAGTATGACGAGGTTAAGAGTGAGGGTGCCAGAGAGAATGTTAACATGACAGGAAGGGAAGACAATGGAGTTGGTGATGATGTTGAATGTACTGACAAAAAATTTACCTGACAAGATTGAACCAGAACACACTAAACCTAATGAAGTGAATGGTGTCAAAGAGTCTCGAACTGCCATACCAGAAGTAATTAAACATGACACTGGACTTCTGAAGTTTGACAAGGATACCGGAAAAGTAATTCTGTCCGATGCACTAAGGACAGAAATTATAAAGTTGGGTTCAAAGTATTTCCAGAATAGTGAGAGGCCTTTCCCACCAACAAACAACCGTTCAGTGAACAAAACTTGGTTCAAGAGAAAATTGGGAATGATCATGGTGAGGAAGTGACTCGCTCATGGCTGGTCTATTCCCCATCTAAAAAGTCAGCATTTTACTCTTGTTGTCTTCTCTATTCCAGGTCAGACCATCAATCCTCACTGGAGCAAGAAAATGGATTCAACCAGTGGAAAGTACCTGAAAGGTTTAGTGTTCACGAAAATGCCAAGAATCACCGGAAGTGCTACACCCAGTGGAAAGAAATGAAAAGAAATTTAGTTGAAAACAGAGTTATTGACATGGAGCTTCAATCACAAATTGAGAAGGAAAAGCAGAAGTGGTGTGATATCTTGACAAGAATCCTTCACTGCATGAAATTCCTTGCATCTCGGAACCTGGGCACACAGAGTCACTTCAGCTAGACGATGATCATGACGCCAATGTGGGAAATTTTCTTGGCTTAGTGAACTACCGGCCACTTTGACCAGGTCATGAAAGAACACTTGACCTATGCGAAAAGTCATGCTGAGTCCACGTCTTATCTTTCACCAAGTGTCCAGAATGAATTCATCCACCTGATGGCATCCACTGTTCGCCAGAGTTTACTGAGAAGCATTCGTAGAGCTAAGTACCATGGTCTCATGTTCGACTCGACTCCTGATCGAGCACACCGTGAGCAGATGTCAGAAGTAGTGAGGTAGGTGGAAGTTGATTTTGAGAGGAAAGTAGTATGTGTTAAAGAGTCCTTCCATGGTTTTATCCAGATAAACCAGAAGGATGTTGAGAGCTTGATTGAAGACATCTTGAAACAGCCAGAGAAAGACGAAATGGAGCTACAAGATGGTCGGTCACAGTGCTATGACAACGTTGCTGGGCACAGAAGTGGTGTCCAACAAAGAATAAGTGAGAAAAACAAGCTGGTGGTGTATGTCAATAATCACTCGCTCAACTTGGTAGGTGTACATGCTCTCTATGTGTTTTTCTCTCATTCAACTCAGCGTTGGGAAAAACTCAAAAATACTCTCCCCGTGGTTGTTAAGTCAGAGTCTGAAAGCAGGTGGAGTGCAAGGACAAGCAATAAACCCTGTCAACAAGTACCTTGAGGTGATACTGCAAGTCCTCCAGGATATGAAAGACAATAAAAATGAGACCAGTGAAACAAGAAGTGAGGCAAGGCAGCTGCATAACCGCATGTTGCGTTTTGATTTTCTGATTTCACTAGGATTTTGGAAGAAAATGCTCATTTGCACTGACCGTGTTCAAAAGAGGCAACAGGATCCTAGCATGAATTCTCATGATGCTGCCCTGGATCTGAATGCCCTTCGAGATCATTTTGATGATAAACGAGAAGTGTGGGTCAGTGAGTCACTCGAAGGACTTAATCTCTGTCAGGAATGGACTGTTGAAGTAGAAAAACGTCGGAAACGAAAGAAACGAATGACTGATGAGAACTCAAGAGATGCTGGGTTAACAGACAAGGGGGAAATTGAAAGAGTCATGAATGTAACACTCGACCGCCTTCACAGAGAAGTGGATAAAAAGTTCACTCGTTTGCATGACACAGATAGCAAGTTTGGGTTCCTTCTCAGTGTAGAGGGACTGTGTTACAGTGTCGACAGCAATGACCTAAAGAAGAAGTGTGAAGGTTTATGTGAACTGTAGAGCTCTGATACTGATGGACAGCAGATTTAAAAGGAAATTTTGGATTGCAGAATGCTGCTGTCAAGTCGTACCAACATAAAGATAACTCGATCTGAAGAACTTTTCAAATTCATTGTTCAGTATGGAGATGACGGTGTTTCCTAATCTTCGCATTTCTCTTCAGATAATGCTAACCATCGAAGTCTTCATTGCCAGCTATGAGAGATCATTTAGCAAGATGAAACTAATACTTTCATATCTGAGAGCTTCTATGGGTCAAGACAGACTCTGTGACCTTGCTCTGCTCAGTGTAGAAAGAGAAGAAACTGAGAAAACTGACTTTGGGCACATAATAGACCAGTTCGCATCAGTAAAAGCAAGGAAAGTGCAGTTGTAGTTTCAATCCTCTGTCATGATTTGTTAATTAATGAGCTGTTAATCGGACCTGAAAAGATATGAAAAAATTGAATGAGTTATGAGTCAAAATGTGAGTACATCTTTTTAGGACACCCTGCATTTCTATTTGAATATCTATATACATATTTTTCCAAAAATACTTTCGTGTTAATAATACTTTTTTATCTACTATTCAAAGAACCAATGGTTTTCAGCATTAATTTTACAGTGTAATTTTCATAGTTTGGGTACCTCTGGCCTAAGTACGTTATAGTTTAATTTATGTTTTGGTGAGTCTTTCTGCTTAACCTAAATATTTATGACTATAAATGTAATACATAGACTTAGATATATACTTGAACAATACTTATATAAAGCCTAGATACATATTTGAATAAAAGTTTTATTCAATGAAGGGTGGTTGGATTTGGTTATTATTCTTAATAATCTCATCCTTATCACACATTTACCTCACAATTCCTCAATTCGGTTTTCCATTTTACAAAGTCTTTTGGAATCTTCTGAATAGTTCATTCTATATCCTACTACAATACTCTCTATATATATTTGAATGAAATAGGTATTACTTTCGGAGAGCGCAGACCTCTGCCAAGGCAGCTCCTATCGCCAATATGGCATTGTTAAATCCTACAGATTTAGATTTTTTTCCCCATGAAAACATATCTTTGGCATTTGGAATCACATTGACATCATTATTAGTTCAATAGTTATTTACAAAAATTGATATTTCCGTAATGGCGTCCTGGATCCAGACAATGATTCCGATCACTTCCAAAATCTAATCAACTGGTCCTTGTGCCATTTCTGACTCTCCCTGAAAATTTCATCAAAATTTGTTTATAACTTTTGTTGAAATTTGCTCACAAACAAACAAACAAACGCCGGTAAAGAAAAACAATCTCCTTGGCGGAGGTAATAAAGATAAAAAAATGTAGGTGTCATGTTTGGACAGGGACGCAATTTCGGTGCTTGCCATAGGCGCTATTTCTCCTAGATACGCCCAAGCTGGCTCTAGCTGGTTAGGACTCCGTGACTGTCCATCAGCGTTAGACTTCTCACTCCCAGGCTTATACTTCACGACAAAGTTGAACCGATTCAGATCACATAACCACCTGCTCTTAACTGCTCCCAGTTTTGCCGTTTTTAGGTATGCCAAGGAGTTAACTGCCAATACCAAAAATGTACCTCAGGCTATATAACTTAAACTTCTCCATTATACAACCCACTTCAGAGCCAACAACTCCAGCTTTCTGGAAGTATAATTACTCATGTTTCTCTCAGCTCCTCGCAGTCCTCTAGCTTTGTAGACCACAAGATATAGCTTCCCGTCATATTCTTGAGACAATGCAGCACCCAGCCCTTTGAAACTGGCATGTTTCCACAACGAAAGTTCTTGTATAATCGGTACGCTTCACTACCAGCGTCAGTTCCTTTTTTAGATATTGGAAAGCCTTGGTCTCAGCCTCCCGCCAGTGTGCAGTGACATCCTTGTTAGACTGTCCCCCACCCCCATCAACGCGTGTAATGACGCTACCAATTTGGCAGAACCGGCAATCAACTTTCGATAAAAACTACAGAAAGCGACAAACGCTCACCTCCTTCACAGTACGATGGGTAGGCCACTCCTGCACGGCTCGAATTTTCTCTGGATCTGTACTAATCCCAGTGCTACTAGATTTGTTCTCGCAGTTGGGTCTCTAATCCTATATAATTTCTCTTCAACCCTAATGCCCTCTCTAGACTGGAAAATACGTCCTCTGTCGTTCCTGTCTGGCTATTACGCACTCGCGTTAAAGCTGGACGCTCCTGACCATGCAAACCCAACTGTTTACGGTTCTCCTTAGCATCTTTCACCCAATCCGATAATTGCAGACCATTTCTCAGCCGACCAGAGAATTTAAGATGAGCAGGGACAGGCTGTATGCCTAGGACACCGGTAGCTCCTTTGTTACCAGACAGCCTACGTCCCAGCTCGGTTACACTGACAGCCAACTAATTAGATGATTTTAACAAAGCACTGATTGGACTGCTTGGTACCACGACCTCGTCCTCCTCCATATACACCGCTGAACATGAGTCCTCAATGGCTTAATTGGTATCACATTTAACACTTAGAATGCTAATACTGGACCCTAGCAGGAATCGGTAAATTGTCATTTCCCTAAGGCTAGACCAAAAAGAAAATAGGTAGATAGATAACCAGGATCTTTTTCCATTTCAGTCACACACACACACACACACACACACACATACACACACACACACACACACACACACACACACACACACACACACACTCACACACACACACATAAATCAAGTAAATTCCTCTTAGGGTTGCATAAATAGACAAATGCTTTGTACAAAATCTAATTTCTAAACGTGAATGCTCTAACAGCTTACAAAGGATTAGAATCAACAAAATGATAATTCTTAAAATCCTTCCACTCCTCACTCACGCCATATGCACTCATAGTCACCTTGCAAAAGATCATGCGAGAACTCTGTAAAACTATACCTTGGAACTCATGCAAATACATCCTGTAGATTTTGCTATCAAAAGAATAAACACAAAACAGTCAGTTCCCTCTTCTTCTCTCACAAGTAATAAAGCTCTTGTAACACTGTATACACACCACTACAGATTAATGTTATCGTAGTTTCATAGCAACACTTAATTAGTTAACCCTTTCCTTTGGTTCCTCTCCGTTATACAGTTTACAGAAACGTACCACTTCTAAGGCCACCGAACCTCCTGTTTAAACACAAACGTCCGCAATACGACAACCAGTTAGTACTCACACTCCACTCCTGAGTTGTAGTTGGCACTATCCTCACATCATCAATAGTGCTGCACTTGTAGCATAGAATAACACCTCACAAGAAAGTGTCTTGTTGCCCTATCATACCTAAACTAGGTCTGGCGCCAAACTCCACACTCTGGATACTTTGGCAGTAATAGGAGCAGGTTTTCGGCACCAGCTACGCAGTCCACCAGCCACGAAATTAGGGACGCTCTACCCGCCTCCACACCAGCCGTTTTTCACCTGTGCGCGCTTCCTTTGTACCATAACCCGCCCAAGATTCCTGCAATTTTCGATATACTCCAGTTTTTATTACGGCCCACACATTCTCCAAACTTCCTTCAGATTTTCACTTACATACTCGCCACATCCCCATCCCCTATTACGATCACATTTCAGCTTATTTGTTGTTTTCTCTTGCCCTTGGTCAACAAGCCACCTCTTGTTTAAAAATGGCCGGCCTCTCTGCCCCTCCACTAGCCCCAGTTATACCAACGAGCGCCAAATTTGAGTCACTCACTCATTACAAATAAACAGAAGCAATAGGTAGGAACATTAGGCAGAAACCTTAGTTAGGAACACTAGGTAGAAGCAGTAAGTAGGAATATTAGGCAGGAACATTAGATAGAAGTAAGGGGTTGAAACATTAAGCAGGAACATTTGGTAAACACATTAAGCAGTGGTAGTCTATAGGAACAACATTTAGGAGCCTCTGTAAACACTATGCTTGAGTTGCCCTTTGCCATTGGCCTGTTAAAGATGAGACACCAAAGGCTAAGGCACTGCACTGTAGTTTCACTAGTTATGGAGACTTTTGAGGGGAGTTATTGAAGGGAGTTATTGAAGGGAACAGGCATAAAAGATATATGTTTAGATGAGAGATCATCTAAAACATTCAACAATCCTTCAGAATACCCACTCCAACTTTTTTATCTTTTTCTTCGCCTATTTCCATTTTCCCATCAGTTACCCTTCATGTCGCTCCCATTTGCTCCTTCACTCTTGTACCTATTCCTATGTCAGATTTCAATAAGCAATTTACCGTAAATTATATTTACAACTCATTTAGCAGTGGCCCAATATTCCCAAAAGTCATTTTAGTGGAAGCACTCTTCAGTTGTAAGAAGAAAAAACCCTCAATTGATGCTAACTTAAGGCTGAGCATGCCACCAATAACTAAATTGCCTGAACTAGGTGATCTAGATCAGCATGTTCACTTGCCTATTCATTAAGTGATGTAAACATTTGTGGAAAATCTTGAGAACATTTTGTGATCAGATTATGGGCTCTAGCCAACAGTTGTTTGGAAAATCTGAAGCAGGAATAATTCAATCAGTGTTCTGAATCATTGTAAATAGTCTGGGAAATCAAATTGAATACTCTTACATGAAAAAACATTTTTTTTTTCACAAAGGAATATGTCATAGATATATAATAGTACACTTGGTGATTTACCTGAGAATGATTCCTTTTGTAAATCGATTTTTTTTACTTAGAAGCTGCGGAAGCCTTAGAAAGGGACCCCGGGGATGCAAATTACTAATAATGATATTCTAGTAATTCAGTCCCACATGCTAAGTTACTTAATGAAAAGATCAGCATGATTATGCCCTCACCATTTTCATTTTCATCTGAATTCCATATCTACTAACTGTTATACTCCATTTCTTAATCATTCTTTTGTGCCATTAAGTTCTTAACAAAGGAAAATATTTCTCTTTCCCATTATCTAAGAGAATGTGTAGAATTGTTTCCCTGTGTGGCTATCACTGGATATGATATGCACGAAGAACTGAATTTCATTTGGACTTAGACCATGTAATGTAATCAGAGGTTGCAAATCTGACTATATTCTAGTGAAAATTCCTACACCATCACTCAACCTAATACATCCCATTCCTACATGATATAAACCAAGTCAAAAGCTTGTAAATTGGGACACAATCAATTTGTTAAACGTGCCAGGTGTATAAAATTTGTAGTCAGTAAGTTAATAAATATCAATATGAAAGGCCACTGGTTAAACAAAATTCATAAAGGTTATTATTTGTATGAATTGTACAATCATTTAATGATTTGTTAGCCATTTAGCCTAACAGTAGAAAATGGGTAATATAACCAGTCACCTGATCGTGCGATTATAGGATTCATTTGTTTAAAGTGAACATATTGTTACAGATTTTTGTATTTTCATCTGTGTTTTTATAGCTTCAAGTGCATCCTGACCTCTTAAGTGGCCTCTCTTCACTGACAATTTTCCTCAGCTGAAATATATGAGCTTCAAGTTAAAGAGTTGATTGGATAATTAATACATATCAAGCATTTTTCATAATCTTATTGAGCAAATCATGGACGGACAATTTCACAGATAGTGTTAAAGTGGGAATAATTCATTACAAATAAAGAAAAGCATGATGATGATATATTTCAAGCAATGGTAGGGTATCTTTACTTTGTATTGATAACATGTTCTAAAGCAACAATTTTCCTAAAAGCAATTATCAAGAACTGGCATTGCATTTCCTGTAAAAAAAATTTTTCATGACAGCTGAGATGTCAAGGGCAACTGAAGCTGTAATCAAAGCCATTTCATAAACCATATATATATATATATATATATATATATATATATATATATATATTATATATATTTTCTTTTTTTAATTTTGCTTTGTCGCCGTCTCCCGCGTTAGCGAGGTAGCGCAAAGAAACAGACGTAAGAATGGCCCAACCCGCCCACATACACATGTATACACATACACGTCCACACGCAAATATACATACCTATACATCTCAATGTACACATATATATACACACACGGACATATTCATATCTACACATGTCCATAATTCATACTGTCTGCCTTTATTTGTTCTCATCGCCACCTCGCCACACATGGAATAACAACCCACTCCCCCCTCATGTGTGCGAGGTATCGCTAGGGAAAGACACCAAAGGCCCCATTCGTTCACACTTAGTCTCTAGCTGTCATGTAATAATACACCAAAACCACAGCTCCCTTTCCACATCCAGGCCCCACACAACTTTCCATGGTTTACCCCAGACGCTTCACATGCCCTGGTTCAATCCATTGACAGCACGTCGACCCCGGTATACCACATCATTCCAATTCACTTTATTCCTTGCACGCCTTTCACTCTCCTGCATGTTCAGGCCCCGATCACTCAAAATCTTTTTCACTCAATCTTTCCACCTCAATTTTGGTCTCCCACTTCTCCTCGTTCCCTCCACCTCTGACACATATATCCTCTTGGTTAATCTTTCCTCACTCATTCTCTCCATGTGACCAAACAATTTCAAAACACCCTCTTCTGCTCTCTCAACCACACTCTTTTTATTTCCACACATCTCTCTTACCCTTAAATTACTTAATCGATCAAACCACCTCACACCACATATTGTGCTCAAACATCTCATTTTCAGCACATCCACCCTACTGCGCACAACTCTATCCATAGCCCAAGCCTCGCAACCAGACAACATTGCTGGAACCACTATTCCTTCAAACATACCCATTTTTGCTTTCCGAGATAATGTTCTCGACTTACAAACATTCTTCAAGGCTCCCGGAATTTTCGCCCCCTCCCCCACCCTATGATTCACGTCCGCTTCCATGGTACCATCCGCTGCCAGATCCACTCCCAGATATCAAAAACACTTTACTTCCTCCAGCTTTTCCCCATTCAAACTTACCTCCCAACTGACTTGACCCTCAACCCTACTGTACCTAATAACATTGCTCTTATTCACATTCACTCTTAACTTTCTTCTTTCACACACTTTACCAAACTCAGTCACCAGCTTCTGCAGTTTCCTACATGAATCAGCCACCAGCGCTGTATCATCAGCGAACAACAATTGACTCACTTCCAAAGCTCTCTCATCCACAATCGACTGCTTACTTGCCCTTCTTTCCAAAACTCTTGCATTCACCTCCCAAACAACCCCATCCAAAAACAAATTAAACAACCATGGAGACATCACACACCCCTGCCCCAAACCTACATTCACTGAGAACCAATCACTTTCCTCTCTTCCTACACATCCTCGATAAAAACTTTTCGCCGTTTCTAAGAACTTGCCTCCCACACCATATATTCTTAGTACCTTCCACAGAGCATCTCTATCAACTCTATCATATGCCTTCTCCAGATCCATAAATGCTACATACAAATCCATTTGTTTTTCTATTTCTCACATACATTCTTCAAAGAAAACACCTGATCCACACATCCTCTACCACTTCTGAAACCACACTGCTCTTCCCCAATCTGATGATCTGTACATGCCTTCACCCTCTCAATCAATACCCTCCCATATAATTTACCAGGAATACTCAACAAACCTATACCTCTGTAATTTGAGCACTCACTTTTATCCCCTTTGCCTTTGTACAATGGCACTATGCAAGCATTCCCCCAATCCTCAGGCACCTCACCATGAATCATACATACATTTAATAACCTTACCAGCCAGTCAACAATACAGTCACCCCCTTTTTTAATAAATTCTACTGCAATACCATCCAAACCTCCTGCCTTGCCGGCTTTCATCTTCCGTAAAGCTTTTACTACCTCTTCTCTATTTACCAAATCATTTTCCCTAACCCTCTCACTTTGCACACCACCTCGACCAAAACACCCTATGTCTGCCACTCTATCATCAAACACATTCAACAAACCTTCAAAATACTCACTCCATCTCCTTCTCACATCTCCCACTACTTGTTATCACCTCCCCATTAGCCCCCTTCACTGAAGTTCCCATTTGCTCCCTTGTCTTACGCACTTTATTTACCTCCTTCCAAAACATCTTTTTATTCTCCCTGAAATTTAATGATACTCTCTCACCCCAATTCTGATTTCCCCTCTTTTTCACCTCCAAATCCTTTCTCTTGACCTCCTGCCTCTTTCTTTTATACCTCTCCCACTCATTTGCATTTTTTTCCCTGCAAAAATCGTCCAAATGCCTCCCTCTTCTCTTTCACTAATAATCTTACTTTTTCATCCCACCACTCACTACCTTTTCTAATCAACCCACCTCCCACGATTCTCATGCCACAAGCATCTTTTGCGCAAGCCATCATTGATTCCCTAAATACATCCCATTCCTCCCCCACTCCCCTTACCTCCTTTGTTCTCACCTTTTTCCATTCTGTACTCAGTCTCTCCTGGTACTTCCTCACACAAGTCTCCTTCCCAAACTCACTTACTCTCACCACTCTCTTCACCCCAACATTCTCTTTTCTTTTCTGAAAACTCCCACAAATCTTCACCTTCGCCTCCACAGACATTCCTCCAGTTGCACCTCTCAGCACATTAACATCCAAAAGTCTCTCTTTCTTGCGTCTATCAATTAACACGTAATCCAATAACGCTCTCTGGCCATCTCTCCTACTTACATACGTATACTTATGTATATCTCGCTTTTTAAACCAGGTATTCCCAATCACTAGTCCGTTTTCAGCACATAAATCTACAAGCTCTTCACCATTTCCATTTACAACAATGAACACTCCATGTATGCCAATTATTCCCTCAACTACCACATTACTCACATTTGCATTCAAGTCACCCATCACTATAACCCGGTCTTGTGCATCAAAACCACTAACACACTCATTCAGCTGCTCCCAAAACACTTGCCTCTCATGCTCTTTCTTCTCATGCCCAAGTGCATATGCACCAATAATCACCCATCTCCCTCCATCAACTTTCAGTTTTACCCATATCAATCTAGAATTTACTTTCTTACACTCTATCACATACTCCCACAACTCCTGATTCAGGAGTATTGCTACTCCTTCCCTTGCTCTTGTCCTCTCACTAACCCCTGACTTTACTCCCAAGAAATTCCCAAACCACTCTTCCCCTTTACCCTTGAGCTTCGTTTCACTCAGAGCCAAAACATCCAGGTTCCTTTCCTCAAACATACTACCTATCTCTCCTTTTTTCTCATCTTGGTTACATCCACAAACATTTAGACACCCTAATCTGAGCATTCGAGGATGATGAGCACTCCTCGCGAGACTCCTTCTTCTGTTTCCTCTTTTAAAAAAGTTAAATTACAAGGACGGGAGGGATTCTGGCCCTCCGCTCCCGTCCCCTTTAGTCGCCTTCTACGACAAGTGAAGAATGCGTGGGAAGTATTCTTTCTCCCTTATCCCCAGGGATAGGATATATATATATATATATATATATATATATATATATATAATATATATATATATATATATATATATATATATATATATATATATAATATATATATATATATATATCCTTGTATTAACTTTCTAAAATGGGAAACAGGAGTCACACGGGGAGTGCTCATCCTCCTCGAAGGCTCAGAGTGGGGTGCCTAAATGTGTGTGGATGTAACCAAGATGTGAAAAAAGGAGAGATAGGTAGTATGTTTGAGGAAAGGAACCTGGATGTTTTGGCTCTGAGTGAATCGAAGCTCAAGGGTAAAGGGGAAGAGTGGTTTGGGAATGTCTGGGGAGTAAAGTCAGGGGTTAGTGAGAGGACAAGAGCAAGGGAAGGAGTAGCAATACTCATGAAAGAGGAGTTGTGGGAGTATGTGATAGAATGTAAGAAAGTAAATTCTCGATTAATATGGGTAAAACTGAAAGTTGATGGAGAGAGGTGGGTGATTATTGGTGCATATGCACCTGGGCATGAGAAGAAAGATCATGAGAGGCAAGTGTTTTGGGAGCAGCTGAATGAGTGTGTTAGTGGTTTTGATGCACGAGACCGGGTTATAGTGATGGGTGATTTGAATGCAAAGGTGAGTAATGTGGCAGTCGAGGGAATAATTGGTATACATGGGGTGTTCAGTGTTGTAAATGGAAATGGTGAAGAGCTTGTAGATTTATGTGCTGAAAAAGGACTGGTGATTGGGAATACCTGGTTTAAAAAGCGAGATATACATAAGTATACTTATGTAAGTAGGAGAGATGGCCAGAGAGCGTTATTGGATTACGTGTTAATTGACAGGCGTGCGAAAGAGAGACTTTTGGATGTTAATGTGCTGAGAGGTGCAACTGGAGGGATGTCTGATCATTATCTTGTGGAGGCAAAGGTGAAGATTTGTATGGGTTTTCAGAAAAGAAGAGTGAATGTTGGGGTGATGAGGGTGGTGAGAGTAAGTGAGCTTGGGAAGGAGACCTGTGTGAGGAAGTACCAGGAGAGACTGAGTACAGAATGGAAAAAGGTGAGAACAATGGAAGTAAGGGGAGTGGGGGAGGAATGGGATGTATTTAGGGAATCAGTGATGGATTGCGCAAAAGATGCTTGTGGCATGAGAAGAGTGGGAGGTGGGTTGATTAGAAAGGGTAGTGAGTGGTGGGATGAAGAAGTAAGAGTATTTGTGAAAGAGAAGAGAGAGGCATTTGGACGATTTTTGCAGGGAAAAAATGCAATTGAGTGGGAGATGTATAAAAGAAAGAGACAGGAGGTCAAGAGAAAGGTGCAAGAGGCGAAAAAAAGGGCAAATGAGAGTTGGGGTGAGAGAGTATCATTAAATTTTGGGGAGAATAAAAAGATGTTCTGGAAGGAGGTAAATAAAGTGCGTAAGACAAGGGAGCAAATGGGAACTTCAGTGAAGGGCGCAAATGGGGAGGTGATAACAAGTAGTGGTGATGTGAGAAGGAGATGGAGTGAGTATTTTGAAGGTTTGTTGAATGTGTTTAATGATAGAGTGGCAGATATAGGGTGTTTTGGTCGAGGTGGTGTGCAAAGTGAGAGGGTTAGGGAAAATGATTTGGTAAACAGAGAATAGGTAGTGAAAGCTTTGCGGAAGATGAAAGCCGGCAAGGCAGCAGGTTTGGATGGTATTGCAGTGGAATTTATTAAAAAAGGGGGTGACTGTATTGTTGACTGGTTGGTAAGGTTATTTAATGTATGTATGATTCATGGTGAGGTGCCTGAGGATTGGCGGAATGCGTGCATAGTGCCATTGTACAAAGGCAAAGGGGATAAGAGTGAGTGCTCAAATTACAGAGGTATAAGTTTGTTGAGTATTCCTGGTAAATTATATGGGAGGGTATTGATTGAGAGGGTGAAGGCATGTACAGAGCATCAGATTGGGGAAGAGCAGTGTGGTTTCAGAAGTGGTAGAGGATGTGTGTATCAGGTGTTTGCTTTGAAGAATGTATGTGAGAAATACTTAGAAAAGCAAATGGATTTGTATGTAGCATTTATGGATCTGGAGAAGGCATATGATAGAGTTGATAGAGATGCTCTGTGGAAGGTATTAAGAATATATGGTGTGGGAGGAAAGTTGTTAGAAGCAGTGAAAAGTTTTTATCGAGGATGTAAGGCATGTGTACGTGTAGGAAGAGAGGAAAGTGATTGGTTCTCAGTGAATGTAGGTTTGCGGCAGGGGTGTGTGATGTCTCCATGGTTGTTTAATTTGTTTATGGATGGGGTTGTTAGGGAGGTAAATGAAGAGTTTTGGAAAGAGGGGCAAGTATGAAGTCTGTTGGGGATGAGAGAGCTTGGGAAGTGAGTCAGTTGTTGTTCGCTGATGATACAGCGCTGATGGCTGATTCATGTGAGAAACTGCAGAAGCTGGTGACTGAGTTTGGTAAAGTGTGTGGAAGAAGAAAGTTAAGAGTAAATGTGAATAAGAGCAAGGTTATTAGGTACAGTAGGGTTGAGGATCAAGTCAATTGGGAGGTGAGTTTGAATGGAGAAAAACTGGAGGAAGTGAAGTGTTTTAGATATCTGGGAGTGGATCTGTCAGCGGATGGAAACATGGAAGCGGAATTGGATAATAGGGTGGGGGAGGGGGCGAAAATTCTGGGGGCCTTGAAAAATGTGTGGAAGTCGAGAACATTATCTCGGAAAGCAAAAATGGGTATGTTTGAAGGAATAGTGGTTCCAACAATGTTGTATGGTTGCGAGGCGTGGGTTATGGATAGAGTTGTGCGCATGAGGATGGATGTGCTGGAAATGAGATGTTTGAGGACAATGTGTGGTGTGAGGTGGTTTGATCGAGTGAATAACGTAAGGGTAAGAGAGATGTGTGGAAATAAAAAAGAGCGTGGTTGAGAGAGCAGAAGAGGGTGTTTTGAAGTGGTTTGGGCACATGGAGAGAATGAGTGAGGAAAGATTGACCAAGAGGATATATGTGTCGGAGGTGGAGGGAACGAGGAGAAGAGGGAGACCAAATTGGAGGTGGAAAGATGGAGTGAAAAAGATCTTGTGTGATCGGGGCCTGAACATGCAGGAGGGTGAAAGGAGGGCAAAGAATAGAGTAAATTGGAGCAATGTGGTATACCGGGGTTGACGTGCTGTCAGTGGATTGAATCAAGGCATGTGAAGCGTCTGGGTGTAGGTGTGTATATTTGCGTGTGTGGACGTATGTATATACATGTGTATGGGGGGGGGGGGGTTGGGCCATTTTTTTCGTCTGTTTTCTTGCGCTTCCTCGCAAACGCGGGAGACAGCGACAAAGTATAATAACCTGTACCTAATAACCTTGCTCTTATTCACATTTACTCTTAACTTTCTTCTTTCACACACTTTACCAAACTCAGTCACCAGCTTCTGCAGTTTCTCACATGAATCAGCCACCAGAGCTGTATCATCAGCGAACAACAACTGACTCACTTCCCAAGCCCTCTCATTCCCAACAGACTTCATACTTGCCTCTTTTTCCAAAACTCTTGCATTCACCTCCCTAACAACCCCATCCATAAACAAATTAAACAACCATGGAGACATTACACACCCCTGCCGCAAACCTACATTCACTGAGAACCAATCACTTTCCTCTCTTCCTACACTTACACATACCATTATATATATATATATATATATATATATATATATATATATATATATATATATATATATATATATATATATATATATATATATGTATATATATGTTATATATATATATATATATATATATATATATATATATATATATATATATATATATATATATATATATATATATATACATATATATATATATATATATATATATATATATTATATATATATATATATATATATATATATGTATATATATACATATATATATATATATATCTGAAACCACACTGCTCTTCCCCAATCTGATGCTCTGTACATGCCTTCACCCTCTCAATCAATACCCTCCCATATAATTTACCAGGAATACTCAACAAACTTATACCTCTGTAATTTGAGCACTCACTCTTATCCCCTTTGCCTTTGTACAATGGCACTATGCACGCATTCCGCCAATCCTCAGGCACCTCACCATGAGTCATACATACATTAAATAACCTTACCAACCAGTCAACAATACAGTCACCCCCTTTTTTTAATAAATTCCACTGCAATACCATCCAAACCTGCTGCCTTGCCGGCTTTCATCTTCCGCAAAGCTTTCACTACCTCTTCTCTGTTTACCAAATCATTTTCCCTAACCCTCTCACTTTGCACACCACCTCGACCAAAACACCTATATCTGCCACTCTATCATCAAACACATTCAACAAACCTTCAAAATACTCACTCCATCTCCTTCTCACATCACCACTACTTGTTATCACCTCCCCATTTGCGCCCTTCACCGAAGTTCCCATTTGCTCCTTGTCTTACGCACTTTATTTACCTCCTTCCAGAACATCTTTTTATTCTCCCTAAAATTTAATGATACTCTCTCACCCCAACTCTCATTTGCCCTTTTTTCACCTCTTGCACCTTTCTCTTGACCTCCTGTCTCTTTCTTTTATACATCTCCCACTCAATTGCATTTTTTCCCTGCAAAAATCGTCCAAATGCCTCTCTCTTCTCTTTCACTAATACTCTTACTTCTTCATCCCACCACTCACTACCCTTTCTAATCAACCCACCTCCCACTCTTCTCATGCCACAAGCATCTTTTGCGCAATCCATCACTGATTCCCTAAATACATCCCATTCTTCCCCCACTCCCCTTACTTCCATTGTTCTCACCTTTTTCCATTCTGTACTCAGTCTCTCCTGGTACTTCCTCACACAGGTCTCCTTCTCAAGCTCACTTACTCTCACCACCCTCTTCACCCCAACATTCACTCTTCTTTTCTGAAAACCCCTTAGCCTCCACAAGATAATGATCAGACATCCCTCCAGTTGCACCTCTCAGCACATTAACATCCAAAAGTCTCTCCTTCGCACGCCTGTCAATTAACACGTAATCCAATAACGCTCTCTGGCCATCTCTCCTACTTACATACGTATACTTATGCATATCTCGCTTTTTAAACCAGGTATTCCCAATCATCAGTCCTTTTTCAGCACATAAATCTACAAGCTCTTCACCATTTCCATTTACAACACTGAACACCCCATGTATACCAATTATTCCCTCAACTGCCACATTACTCACCTATGCATTCAAATCACCCATCACTATGACCCGGTCTCGTGCATCAAAACCACTAACACACTCATTCAGCTGCTCCCAAAACACTTGCCTCTCTTGATCTTTCTTCTCATGCCCAGGTGCATATGCACCAATAATCACCCACCTCTCTCCATCAACTTTCAATTTTACCCATATTAATCGAGAATTTACTTTCTTACACTCTATCACATACTCCCACAACTCCTGATTCAGGAGTATTGCTACTCCTTCCCTTGCTCTTGTCCTCTCACTAACCCCTGACTTTACTCCCCAGACATTCCCAAACCACTCTTCCCCTTTACCCTTGAGCTTCGTTTCACTCAGAGCCAAAACATCCAGGTTCCTTTCCTCAAACATACTACCTATCTCTCCTTTTTTCACATCTTGGTTACATCCACACACATTTAGGCACCCCACTCTGAGCCTTCGAGGAGGATGAGCACTCCCCGCGTGACTCCTTCTTCTGTTTCCCATTTTAGAAAGTTAATACAAGGAGGGGAGGATTTCTGGCCCCCCGCTCCCGTCCCCTCTAGTCCCTTTCTACGACACGCGAGGAATACGTGGGAAGTATTCTTTCACCCCTATCCCCAGGGATAATATACACATATATATACATATACACACACACACACACACACGCATACATACGCACATATACACACACACACACATACATATATATACATATGAGAAATGTAAGAAACAATTTAGAAAACTGAAACTTCTAGCTTGAAATGAATGTGGTTTCAGAAGTGGTAGAGGATGTGTGGATCAGGTGTTTGCTTTGAAGAATGTATGTGAGAAATACTTAGAAAAGCAAATGGATTTGTATGTAGCATTTATGGATCTGGAGAAGGCATATGATAGAGTTGATAGAGATGCTCTGTGGAAGGTATTAAGAATATATGGTGTGGGAGGAAAGTTGTTAGAAGCAGTGAAAAGTTTTTATCGAGGATGTAAGGCATGTGTACGTGTAGGAAGAGAGGAAAGTGATTGGTTCTCAGTGAATGTAGGTTTGTGGCAGGGGTGTGTGATGTCTCCATGGTTGTTTAATTTGTTTATGGATGGGGTTGTTAGGGAGGTAAATGCAAGAGTTTTGGAAAGAGGGGCAAGTATGAAGTCTGTTGGGGATGAGAGAGCTTGGGAAGTGAGTCAGTTGTTGTTCGCTGATGATACAGCGCTGGTGGCTTATTCATGTGAGAAACTGCAGAAGCTGGTGACTGAGTTTGGAAAAGTGTGTGGAAGAAGAAAGTTAAGAGTAAATGTGAATAAGAGCAAGGTTATTAGGTACAGTAGGGTTGAGGGTCAAGTCAATTGGGAGGTGAGTTTGAATGGAGAAAAACTGGAGGGAGTGGATCTGGCAGCGAATGGAACCATGGAAGCGGAAGTGGATCATAGGGTGGGGGAGGGGGCGAAAATCCTGGGGGCCTTGAAGAATGTGTGGAAGTCGAGAACATTATCTCGGAAAGCAAAAATGGGTATGTTTGAAGGAATAGTGGTTCCAACAATGTTGTATGGTTGCGAGACGTGGGCTATGGATAGAGTTGTGCGCAGGAGGATGGATGTGCTGGAAATGAGATGTTTGAGGACAATGTGTGGTGTGAGGTGGTTTGATCGAGTAAGTAACGTAAGGGTAAGAGAGATGTGTGGAAATAAAAAGAGCGTGGTTGAGAGAGCAGAAGAGGGTGTTTTGAAGTGGTTTGGGCACATGGAGAGGATGAGTGAGGAAAGATTGACCAAAAGGATATATGTGTCGGAGGTGGAGGGAACAAGGAGAAGAGGGAGACCAAATTGGAGGTGGAAAGATGGAGGGAAAAAGATTTTGTGTGATCGGGGCCTGAACATGCAGGAGGGTGAAAGGAGGGCAAGGAATAGAATGAATTGGAGCGATGTGGTATACCGGGGTTGACGTGCTGTCAGTGGATTGAAGCAGGGCATGTGAAGCGTCTGGGGTAAACCATGGAAAGCTGTGCAGGTATGTATATTTGCGTGTGTGGACGTATGTATATACATGTGTATGGGGGGGGGGGTTGGGCCATTTCTTTCGTCTATTTCCTTGCGCTACCTCGCAAACGCGGGAGACAGCGACAAAGTATAATAAAAATATAAAAAATATATATATATATATATATATATATATATATATATATATATATTGTATTATATATATATATATAAAATATATATATATATATATATATATATATATATATATATATATATATATATATATATTATATATATATATATATATATATATATATATATATATATATATATATATGTATATATATAAAAAATCCTCTCCTCCTTGTATTTTTTAACTTTATAAAATGGGAAAGAGAAGAAGGAGTCACGCGGGGAGAGCTCATCTTTCTCGATGTAACCAAGATGTGAAAAAAGGAGAGATAGGTAGTATGTTTGAGGAAAGGAACCTGGATGTTTTGGCTCTGAGTGAAACGAAGCTCAAGGGTAAAGGGGAAGAGTGGTTTGGGATTGTCTTGGGAGTAAAGTCAGGGATTAGAGAGAGGACAAGAGCAAGGGAAGGAGTAGCAGTACTCCTAAAACAGGAGTTGTGGGAGTATGTGATAGAATGTAAGAAAGTAAATTCTCGATTAATATGGGTAAAACTGAAAGTTGATGGAGAATGATGGGTGATTATTGGTGCATATGCACCTGGGCATGAGAAGAAAGATCATGAGAGGCAAGTGTTTTGGGAGCAGCTGAATGAGTGTGTTAGTGGTTTTGATGCCCGAGACCGGGTTATAGTGATGGGTGATTTGAATGCAAAGGTGAGTAATGTGGCAGTTGAGGGAATAA
This sequence comes from Panulirus ornatus, assembly GCF_036320965.1. Classification (NCBI taxonomy): domain Eukaryota; kingdom Metazoa; phylum Arthropoda; class Malacostraca; order Decapoda; family Palinuridae; genus Panulirus; species Panulirus ornatus. Next base: position 23,533,694 of record NC_092244.1, on the reverse strand, counting down.
TTGGTATACATGGGGTGTTCAGTGTTGTAAATGGAAATGGTGAAGAGCTTGTAGATTTATGTGCTGAAAAAGGACTGGTGATTGGGAATACCTGGTTTAAAAAGCGAGATATACATAAGTATTCGTATGTAAGTAGGAGAGATGGCCAGAGAGCGTTATTGGATTACGTGTTAATTAATAGGCACGCGGAAGAGAGCCTTTTGGATGTTAATGTGCTGAGAGGTGCAACTGGAGGGATGTCTGATCATTATTTTGTGGAGGCGAAGGTGAAGATTTGTAGGGGTTTTCAGAAAAGAAGAGAGAATGTTGGGGTAAAGAGAGTGGTGAGAGTAAGGGAGCTTGGGAAGGAGACTTGTGTGAGGAAGTACCAGGAGAGACTGAGTACAGAATGGAAAAAGGTGAGAACAAAGGAGGTAAGGGGAGTTGGGGGAGGAATGGGATGTATTTAGAGAAGTAGTGATGGCTTGCGCAAAAGATGCTTGTGGCATGAGAAGCTTGGGAGGTGGGTTGATTAGAAAGGGTAGTGAGTGGTGGGATGAAGGAGTAAGATTATTAGTGAAAGAGAAGAGAGAGGCATTTGGACGATTTTTGCAGGGAAAATATGCAAATGAGTGGGAGAGGTATAAAAGAAAGAGGCAGGAGGTCAAGAGAAAGGTGTAAGAGGTGAAAAAGAGGGCAAATGAGAGTTGGGGTGAGAGAGTATCATTAAATCTTAGGGAGAATAAAAAGATGTTCTGGAAGGAGGTAAATAAAATGCGTAAGACGAGGGAGCAAATGGGAACTTCAGTGAAGGGGGCAAATGGGGAGGTGATAACAAGTAGTGGTGATGTGAGAAGGAGATGGAGTGAGTATTTTGAAGGTTTGTTGAATATGTTTGATGATAGAGTGGGAGATATAGGGTGTTTTGGTCGAGGTGGTGTACAAAGTGAGAGGGTTAGGGAAAATGATTTGGTAAATAGAGAAGAGGTAGTAAAAGCTTTACGGAAGGTGAAAGCCAGCAAGGCAGCAGGTTTGGATGGTATTGCAGTGGAATTTATTAAAAAATGGGGTGACTGTATTGTTGACTGGTTCGTAAGGTTATTTAATGTATGTATGATTCATGGTGAGGTGCCTGAGGATTGGGGGAATGCGTGCATAGTGCCATTGTACAAAGGCAAAGGGGATAAGAGTGAGTGCTCAAATTACAGAGGTATAAGTTTGTTGAGTATTCCTGGTAAATTATATTGGAGGGTATTGATTGAGAGGGTGAAGGCATGTACAGATCATCAGATTGGGGAAGAGCAGTGTGGTTTCAGAAGTGGTAGAGGATGTGTGGATCAGGTGTTTTCTTTGAAGAATGTATGTGAGAAATTCTTAGAAAAGCAAATGGATTTGTATGTAGCATTTATGGATCTGGAGAAGGCATATGATAGAGCTGATAGAGATGCTCTATGGAGGGTATTAAGAATATATGGTGTGGGAGGCAAGTTGTTTGAAGCAGTGAAAAGTTTATATCGAGGATGTAAGGCATGTGTACGTGTAGGAAGAGAGGAAAGTGATTGGCTCTCAATGTATGTAGGTTTGCGGCAGGGGTGTGTGATGTCTCCATGGTTGTTTAATTTGTTTATGGATGGAGTTGTTAGGGAGGTGAATGCAAGAGTTTTGGAAAGAGGGGCAAGTATGCTGTCTGTTGTGGATGAAAGAGCTTGGGAAGTGAGTCAGTAGTTATTCGCTGATGATACAGCGCTGGTGGCTGATTCATGTGAGAAACTGCAGAAGCTGGTGAATGAGTTTCGTAAAATGTGTGAAAGAAGAAAGTTAAGAGTAAATTTGAATAAGAGCAAGGTTATTAGGTACAGTAGGGTTGATGGTCAAGTCAACTGGGAGGTAAGTTTGAATGGAGAAAAACTGGAGGAAGTAAAGCGTTTTAGATATCTGGGAGTGGGTCTGGCAGCGGATGGAACCGTGGAAGCGGAAGTGAACCATAGGGTGGGGGAGGGGGCGAAAATTCTGGGAGCCTTGAAAAATGTTTGGAAGTGGAGAACATTATCTCGGAAAGCAAAAATGGGTATGTTTGAATGAATAGTGGTTCCAACAATGTTTTATGGTTGCGAGGCGTTGGCTATGGATAGAGTTGTGCGCCTGAGGGTGGATGTGCTGGAAATGAGATGTTTGAGGACAATATGTGGTGTGAGGTGGTTTGATCGAGTAAGTAATGTAAGGGTAAGAGAGATGTGTGGAAATAAAAAGAGTGTGGTTGAGAGAGCAGAAGAGGGTGTTTTGAAATGGTTTGGTTACATGGAGAGAATGAGTGAGGAAAGATTGACCTAGAGGATATATGTGTCAGAGGTGAAGGGAACGAGGAGATGTGGGAGACCAAATTGGAGGTGGAAAGATGGAGTGAAAAAGATTTTCAGTGATCGGGGCCTGAACATGCAGGAGGGTAAAAGGCGTGCAAGGAATAGAGTGAATTGGAACGATGTGGTATACCGGGGTCGATGTGCTGTCAATGGATTGAACCAGGGCATGTGAAGCGTCTGGGGTAAACCATGGAAAGCTGTGTAGGTATGTATATTTGCGTGTGTGGACGTATGTATATACATGTGTATGGGGGTGGGTTGGGCCATTTCTTTCGTCTGTTTCCTTGCGCTACCTCGCAAACGCGGGAGACAGCGACAAAGCAAAAAGAAAAAAAAAAAAAAAAAATATATATATATATATATATAATATATATATTAAATATATATATATATATATATATATATATATATATAATATATATATATATTATAATATATATATATATAGCCAGAGGTTTGAACCATTATGTGACATTCATTTTTTTTTCATTCATTTCAAGCTAAAAGTTTGTTTTCTAAATTGTTTCTTACATTTTTCATATGTATATATATGTATGTGTGTGTGTGTATGTGCATATGTGTGTGTGTGTGTGTGTGTGTATATGTATATATATATGTATATTATCCCTGGGGATAGGGGTGAAAGAATACTTCCCACGTATTCCTCGCGTGTCGTGGAAAGCGACTAGAGGGGACGGGAGCGGGGGGCCGGAAATCCTCCCCTCCTTGTATTAACTTTCTAAAATGGGAAACAGAAGAAGGAGTCACGCGGGGAGTGATCATCCTCCTCGAAGGCTCAGAGTGGGGTGCCTAAATGTGTGTGGATGTAACCAAGATGTGAAAAAAGGAGAGATAGGTAGTATGTTTGAGGAAAGGAACCTGGATGTTTTGGCTCTGAGTGAAACGAAGCTCAAGGGTAAAGGGGAAGAGTGGTTTGGAAATGTCTGGGGAGTGAAGTCAGGGGTTAGTGAGAGGACAAGAGCAAGGGAAGGAGTAGCAATACTCCTGAAACAGGAGTTGTGGGAGTATGTGATAGAATGTAAGAAAGTAAATTCTCGATTAATATGGGTAAAATTGAAAGTTGATGGAGAGAGGTGGGTGATTATTGGTGCATATGCACCTGGGCATGAGAAGAAAGATCATGAGAGGCAAGTGTTTTGGGAGCAGCTAAATGAGTGTGTTAGCGGTTTTGATGCACGAGACCGGGTTATAGTGATGGGTGATTTGAATGCAAAGGTGAGTAATGTGGCAGTTGAGGGAATAATTGGTATGCATGGGGTGTTCAGTGTTGTAAATGGAAATGGTGAAGAGCTTGTAGATTTATGTGCTGAAAAAGGACTGATGATTGGGAATACCTGGTTTAAAAAGCGAGATATACATAAGTATACTTATGTAAGTAGGAGAGATGGCCAGAGAGCGTTATTGGATTACGTGTTAATTGACAGGCGTGCGAAAGAGAGACTTTTGGATGTTAATGTGCTGAGAGGTGCAACTGGAGGGATGTCTGATCATTATCTTGTGGAGGCTAAGGTGAAGATTAGTATGGGTTTTCAGAAAAGAGGAGTGAATGTTGGGGTGAAGAAGGTGGTGAGAGTAAGTGAGCTTGGGAAGGAGACCTGTGTGGGAAGTACCAGGAGAGACTGTGTACAGAATGGAAAAAGGTGAGAACAATGGAAGTAAGGGGAGTGGGGGAGGAATGGGATGTATTTAGGGAATCAGTGATGGATTGCGCAAAAGATGCTTGTGGCATGAGAAGAGTGGGAGGTGGGCTGTTTAGAAAGGGTAGTGAGTGGTGGGATGAAGAAGTAAGAGTATTAGTGAAAGAGAAGAGAGAGGCATTTGGACGATTTTTGCAGGGAAAAAATGCAATTGAGTGGGAGAAGTATAAAAGAAAGAGACAGGAGGTCAAGAGAAAGGTGCAAGAGGTGAAAAAAAGGGCAAATGAGAGTTGGGGTGAGAGACTATCAGTAAATTTTAGGGAGAATAAAAAGATGTTCTGGAAGGAGGTAAATAGGGTGCGTAAGACAAGGGAGCAAATGGGAACTTCAGTGAAGGGCGTAAATGGGGAGGTGATAACAAGTAGCGGTGATGTGAGAAGGAGATGGAATGAGTATTTTGAAGGTTGTTGAATGTGTCTGATGACAGAGTGGCAGATATAGGGTGTTTTGGTCGAGGTGGTGTGCAAAGTGAGAGGGTTAGGGAAAATGATTTGGTAAACAGAGAAGAGGTAGTAAAAGCTTTGCGGAAGATGAAAGCCGGCAAGGCAGCAGGTTTGGATGGTATTGCAGTGGAATTTATTAAGAAAGGGGGTGACTGTATTGTTGACTGGTTGGTAAGGTTATTTAATGTATGTATGACTCATGGTGAGGTGCCTGAGGATTGGCGGAATGCGTGCATAGTGCCATTGTACAAAGGCAAAGGGGATAAGAGTGAGTGCTCAAATTACAGAGGTATAAGTTTGTTGAGTATTCCTGGTAAATTATATGGGAGGGTATTGATTGAGAGGGTGAAGGCATGTACAGAGCATCAGATTGGGGAAGAGCAGTGCGGTTTCAGAAGTGGTAGAGGATGTGTGGATCAGGTGTTTGCTTTGAAGAATGTATGTGAGAAATACTTAGAAAAGCAAATGGATTTGTATGTAGCATTTATGGATCTGGAGAAGGCATATGATAGAGTTGATAGAGATGCTCTGTGGAAGGTATTAAGAATATATGGTGTGGGAGGCAAGTTGTTAGAAGCAGTGAAAGTTTTTATCGAGGATGTAAGGCATGTGTACGTGTAGGAAGAGAGGAAAGTGATTGGTTCTCAGTGAATGTAGGTTTGCGGCAGGGGTGTGTGATGTCTCCATGGTTGTTTAATTTGTTTATGGATGGGGTTGTAAGGGAGGTAAATGCAAGAGTCCTGGAAAGAGGGGCAAGTATGAAGTCTGTTGGGGATGAGAGAGCTTGGGAAGTGAGTCAGTTGTTGTTCGCTGATGATACAGCGCTGGTGGCTGATTCATGTGAGAAACTGCAGAAGCTGGTGACTGAGTTTGGTAAAGTGTGTGGAAGAAGAAAGTTGAGAGTAAATGTGAATAAGAGCAAGGTTATTAGGTACAGTAGGGTGAGGGTCAAGTCAATTGGGAGGTGAGTTTGAATGGAGAAAAACTGGAGGAAGTGAAGTGTTTTAGATATCTGGGAGTGGATCTGTCAGCGGATGGAACCATGGAAGCGGAAGTGGATCATAGGGTGGGGGAGGGGGCGAAAATTTTGGGAGCCTTGAAAAATGTGTGGAAGTCGAGAACATTATCTCGGAAAGCAAAAATGGGTATGTTTGAGGGAATAGTGGTTCCAACAATGTTGTATGGTTGCGAGGCGTGGGCTATGGATAGAGATGTGCGCAGGAGGATGGATGTGCTGGAAATGAGATGTTTGAGGACAATGTGTGGTGTGAGGTGGTTTGATCGAGTAAGTAACGTAAGGGTAAGAGAGATGTGTGGAAATAAAATGAGCGTGGTTGAGAGAGCAGAAGAGGGTGTTTTGAAATGGTTTGGGCACATGGAGAGAATGAGTGAGGAGAGATTGACCAAGAGGATATATGTGTCGGAGGTGGAGGGAACGAGGAGAAGAGGGAGACCAAATTGGAGGTGGAAAGATGGAGTGAAAAAGATTTTGTGTGATCGGGGCCTGAACATGCAGGAGGGTGAAAGGAGGGCAAGAAATAGAGTGAATTGGAGTCATGTGGTATACAGGGGTTGACGTGCTGTCAGTGGATTGAAGCAAGGCATGTGAAGCGTCTGGGGTAAACCATGGAAAGCTGTGTAGGTATGTATATTTGCGTGTGTGGACGTGTGTATGTACATGTGTATGGGGGGGGGGGTTGGGCCATTTCTTTCGTCTGTTTCCTTGCGCTACCTCGCAAACGCGGGAGACAGCGACAAAGTATAAAAAAAAAAAAAAAAAAATATAATATATAATATATATATATATATATATATATATATATATATAATATATAATGTATATATATTTATCTCTATTGAATTTATTATACTTTGTCGCTGTGTCCCGCCTTAGCGAGGTAGCGCAAGGGAACAGACTAAAGAATGGCCCAATCCACCCATATACACACATGCATACATACATACCTATGCATTTCAAGGTATACATGTATATATATACATAGACATATAGATATAAACACATGTACATAATTCATATTTGCTGCCTCTATTCATTCTCGTCGCCACCACGCCACACATGAAATGACAACCCCTCCCCCTGCAGGCGCGGGAGGTAGCGCTAGGAAGACAGCAATGGTCACATTCGTTCACACTCAGTCTCTAGCTGTCATGTATAATGCACCGAAACCACAGCTCCCTTTCCACATCCAGGCCCCAAAAAACTTTCCATGGTTTACCCCAGACGCTTCATATGCCCTGGTTCAATCCATTGACAGCACATCGACCGCGGTATACCACATCGTTCCAATTCACTCTATTCCTTCCACGCTTTACTCCCTCCTGCATGTTCAGACCCCAATCGCTCAAAATCTTTTTTCCTCCAATTTGGTCTCCCACTTCTCGTTCTCTCCACCTGTGACACATATATCCTCTTTGTCAATCTTTCCTCACTCATTCTCTCCATGTGACCAAACCATTTCAATATACCCTCTTCTGCTTTCTCAACCACTCGTTTTTTAGTACCACACATCTCTCTTACCCTTTCATTACTTACTCGATCAAACCACCTCACACCACATATTGTCCTCAAACATCTGATTTCCAACACATCCACCCTCCTCCGCACAACCCTATCTATAGCCAACGCCTCGCAACCATGTAACATTGTTGGAACCACTATTCCTTCAAACATACCCATTTTTGCTTCTTTGCTAACAGACCTTTCGCCCCCTCCCCCACCCTGTGACTCACTTCTTCTTCCATGGTATCATCCGCTGTCAAATCCACTCCCAGATATCTAAAACACTTTACTTCCTCCAGTTTTTCTCCATTCACACTTACCTCCCAATTGACTTGTCTCTCAACCCTACTGTATCTAATGACCTTGCTATTGTTCACATTTATTCTCAGTTTTCTTCTTTCACACACTTTAACAAAGTCTGTCACCAGCTTATTCAATTTCTCACCCGAATCAGCCACCATCGCTGTATCATCAGCGAACAAGAATGACTCACTTCCCAAGCCCTCTCATCCACAACAGACTGCATACTTGCCCCTCTCTCCAAAACTCTTGCCTTCACTTCCCTAACAACCCCATCCATAAACAAATTAAACAACCATGGAGATATCACGCACCCCTGCCGCAAACCGACATTCATTGAGAACCAATCACTTCCCTCTCTTCCCACTCGTACACATGCCTTACATCCTCGATAAAAACTTTTCACTGCTTCCAGCAGCTTTCCTCCCACACCATACATTCTTGATAGCTTTCACAGAGCATCTATATCAACTCTATCATATGCCTTCTCTAGATCCATAAATGCTACATAAAAATCAATTTGCTTTTCTAAGTATTTCTCACATACATTCTTCAAAGCAAACACCTGATCCATACATCCTCTACCACTTCTGAAACCACACT
>NC_092244.1:23513270-23520770 GCF_036320965.1 Panulirus ornatus | reverse complement strand
AGGCATATGATAGAGTTGATAGAGATGCTCTGTGGAAGGTATTAAGAATATATGGTGTGGGAGGCAAGTTGTTAGAAGCAGTGAAAAGTTTTTATCGAGGATGTAAGGCATGTGTACGTGTAGGAAGAGAGGAAAGTGATTGGTTCTCAGTGAATGTAGGTTTGCGGCAGGGGTGTGTGATGTCTCCATGGTTGTTTAATTTGTTTATGGATGGCGTTGTTAGGGAGGTAAATGCAAGAGTTTTGGAAAGAGGGGCAAGTATGAAGTCTGTTGGGGATGAGAGAGCTTGGGAAGTGAGTCAGTTGTTGTTCGCTGATGATACAGCGCTGGTGGCTGATTCATGTGAGAAACTGCAGAAGCTGGTGACTGAGTTTGGTAAAGTGTGTGGAAGAAGAAGTTAAGAGTAAATGTGAATAAGAGCAAGGTTATTAGGTACAGTAGGGTTGAGGGTCAAGTCAATTGGGAGGTGAGTTTGAATGGAGAAAAACTGGAGGAAGTGAAGTGTTTTAGATATCTGGTAGTGGATCTGGCAGCGGATGGAACCATGGAAGCGGAAGTGGATCATAGGGTGGGGGAGGGGGCGAAAATTCTGGGGGCCTTGAAGAATGTGTGGAAGTCGAGAACATTATCTCGGAAAGCAAAAATGGGTATGTTTGAAGGAATAGTGGTTCCAACAATGTTGTATGGTTGCGAGGCGTGGACTATGGATAGAGTTGTGCGCAGGAGGATGGATGTGCTGGAAATGAGATGTTTGAGGACAATGTGTGGTGTGAGGTGGTTTGATCGAGTGAGTAACGTAAGGGTAAGAGAGATGTGTGGAAATAAAAAGAGCGTGGTTGAGAGAGCAGAAGAGGGTGTTTTGAAGTGGTTTGGGCACATGGAGAGGATGAGTGAGGAAAGATTGACCAAGAGGATATATGTGTCGGAGGTGGAGGGAACAAGGAGAAGAGGGAGACCAAATTGGAGGTGGAAAGATGGAGTGAAAAAGATTTTGTGTGATCGGGGCCTGAACATGCAGGAGGGTGAAAGGAGGGCAAGGAATAGAGTGAATTGGAGCGATGTGGTATACCGGGGTTGACGTGCTGTCGGTGGATTGAATCAAGGCATGTGAAGCGTCTGGGGTAAGCCAGGGAAAGCTGTGTAGGTATGTATATTTGCGTGTGTGGACGTATGTATATACATGTGTATGGGGGGGTTGGGCTATTTCTTTCGTCTGCTTCCTTGCGCTACCTCGCAAACGCGGGAGACAGCGACAAAGTATAATAAAAAAAAAATAATATATATGTATGTGTATATGTTGGTATGTATATGTATGTATATGTGCATGTATGGGCAGCCTGAAGTCGAGAACATTATCTCGGAAAGCAAAAATGGGTATGTTTGAAGGAATAGTGGTTCCAACAATGTTGTATGGTTGCGAGGCGTGGGCTATGGATAGAGTTGTGCGCAGGAGGATGGATGTGCTGGAAATGAGATGTTTGAGGACAATGTGTGGTGTGAGGTGGTTTGATCGAGTAAGTAACGTAAGGGTAAGAGAGATGTGTGGAAATAAAAAGAGCGTGGTTGAGAGAGCAGAAGAGGGTGTTTTGAAATGGTTTGGGCACATGGAGAGAATGAGTGAGGAAAGATTGACCAAGAGGATATATGTGTCGAGGTGGAGGGACGAGGAGAAGAGGGAGACCAAATTGGAGGTGGAAAGATGGAGTGAAAAGGAATTTTGTGTGATCGGGGCCTGAACATCCAGGAGGGTGAAAGGAGGGCAAGGAATAGAGTGGATTGGAGCGATGTGGTATACGGGGTTGACGTGCTGTCAGTGGATTGAATCAGGCATGTGAAGCGTCTGGGTAAACCATGGAAAGCTGTGTAGGTATGTATATTTGCGTGTGTAGACGTATGTATATACATGTGTAGGGGGGGGGGGGTTGGGCCATTTCTTTCGTCTGTTTCCTTGCGCTACCTCGCAAACGCGGGAGACAGCGACAAAGTATAATAAAAAATAAAAAAATATATGGTGTGGGAGGAACGTTGTTAGAAGCAGTGAAAAGTTTTTATCGAGGATGTAAGGCATGTGTACGTGTAGGAAGAGAGGAAAGTGATTGGTTCTCAGTGAATGTAGGTTTGCGGCAGGGGTGTGTGATGTCTCCATGGTTGTTTAATTTGTTTATGGATGGGGTTGTTAGGGAGGTAAATGGAAGAGTTTTGGAAAGAGGGGCAAGTATGAAGTCTGTTGGGGATGAGAGAGCTTGGGAAGTGAGTCAGTTGTTGTTCGCTGATGATACAGCGCTGGTGGCTGATTCATGTGAGAAACTGCAGAAGCTGGTGACTGAGTTTGGTAAAGTGTGTGGAAGAAGAAAGTTAAGAGAAAATGTGAATAAGAGCAAGGTTATTAGGTACAGTAGGGTTGAGGGTCAAGTCAATTGGGAGGTGAGTTTGAATGGAGAAAAACTGGAGGAAGTGAAGTGTTTTAGATATCTGGGAGTGGATCTGGCAGCGGATGGAACCATGGAAGCGGAAGTGGATCATAGGGTGGGGGAGGGGGCGAAAATTCTGGGGGCCTTGAAGAATGTGTGGAAGTCGAGAACATTATCTCGGAAAGCAAAAATGGGTATGTTTGAAGGAATAGTGGTTCCAACAATGTTGTATGGTTGCGAGGCGTGGGTTATGGATAGAGTTGTGCGCAGGAGGATGGATGTGCTGGAAATGAGATGTTTGGGGACAATGTGTGGTGTGAGGTGGTTTGATCGAGTGAGTAACGTAAGGGTAAGAGAGATGTGTGGAAATAAAAAGAGCGTGGTTGAGAGAGCAGAAGAGGGTGTTTTGAAGTGGTTTGGGCACATGGAGAGAATGAGTGAGGAAAGATTGACCAAGAGGATATATGTGTCGGAGGTGGAGGGAACGAGGAGAAGAGGGAGACCAAATTGGAGGTGGAAAGATGGAGTGAAAAAGATCTTGTGTGATCGGGGCCTGAACATGCAGGAGGGTGAAAGGAGGGCAAGGAATAGAGTGAATTGGAGCGATGTGGTATACCGGGGTTGACGTGCTGTCAGTAGATTGAATCAAGGCATGTGAAGCGTCTGTGGTAAACCATGGAAAGCTGTGTAGGTATGTATATTTGCGTGTGTGGACGTATGTATATACATGTGTATCGGGGGGGTTGGGCCATTTCTTTCGTCTGTTTCCTTGCGCTACCTCGCAAACGCGGGAGACAGCGGCAAAGTATAATAAATATAAATAAATATATATATAATATATAAATATATATATATATATATATATATATATATATATTTATATATATATATATATATATATATATATATATATATATATATATATATATATATATATATATATATATAATATATTATATAATATATATATATATATATATATATATATATAATATATATATATATATTATCCCTGGGGAAAGGGGATTAAGAATACTTCCCACGTATTCCCTGCGTGTCGTAGAAGGCGACTAAAAGGGGAGGGAGCGGGGGGCTGGAAATCCTCCCCTCTCCTTTTTTTTTTTTTAATTTTCCAAAAGAAGGAACAGAGGGGGCCAGGTGAGGATATTCCAAAAAACTCCCAGTCCTCTGTTCTTAACGCTACCTCGCTAACGCGGGAAATGGCGAATAGTTTGAAAGAAAGAAAGAATATATATATATATTTTATCTATTTTGGTTTGTCGCTGTCTCTCGCGTTAGCGAGGTAGCGCAAGGAAACAGACGAAAGAATGGCCCAACCCGCCCACATACACATGTATATACATACACGTCCACACACGCAAATATACATACCTATACATCTCAATGTACACACATATATATATATATATATACACACACAGACATATACATACATACACATGTACATAATTCATACTGCCTGCCTTTATTTGTTCCCATCGCCACCTCGCCACACATGGAATAACCACCCCCTCCCCTTTCATGTGTGCGAAGTAGCGCTAGGAAAAGACAACAAAGGCCCCATTCGTTCACACTCAGTCTCTAGCTGTCATGTAATAATGCACCGAAACCACAGCTCCCTTTCCACATCCAGGCCCCACACAACTTTCTATGGTTTACCCCAGACGCTTCACATGCCCTGGTTCAATCCATTGACAGCACGTCGACCCCGGTATACTACATCGTTCCAATTCACTCTATTCCTTGCACGCCTTTCACCCTCCTGCATGTTCAGGCCCCGATCACTCAAAATCTTTTCACTCCATCTTTCCATCTAAAATTTGGTCTCCCACATCTCCTCGTTCCCTCCACCTCTGACACATATATCCTCTTTGTCAATCTTTCCTCACTCATTCTCTCCATGTGACCAAACCATTTCAAAACACCCTCTTAACCCTGCACAGCCATTTAACTCACAATCACCCACATATATAGGTATTTGCCATCTAGGTATTAGTTTTCATTGAAGTAAATACACTTGCAAACAGTTATAAAACTGGGGTTCATATTATACAAAGTAGCAAATGGATCTATGTATGACATGAATATGTACATTCTAAATCTATACACACACAATACATATACTTATATATAGACACACTGTTACACTGTTGAGCCACAATAAAGTACACTAAATGTTCATAACTCAGGAAAAATGAAAAAGCATCTCTCCAACTTTCCATCAGTTTTTTCAAAACTTTCTCAGGGTAAGTTCCTCCTAAGACTGGAGCATAAAACATGTTGCCTACTACCGTCTTACATGCAGCCTGTGGCCTACTGGTTGCCCCAGCTGCACCTTGAGGTGCTGACTAGCACTTGAAGTTAAAGGTTGAAACTATGTATCAGAAAACTGAGCATGTTCAAAAAGAAGTACTTCTAAGATGCTTTGTGAATCTCAATCCAATAGGCATCTGTTACCAAAGTGACAGCCTGCCAAACACATTGTTAACCCTTTATCTGGTGGGGGTTTCCCTCAGCTGAATTGTCTGATGCTTGCTACAACAAAATACTGAGTGTGACAGCACCACTGAAAAGGCAATTAGAGATAGTTTTGATGGTTAGTTATGGTTCCAAGTACTCCACTCTATGAGTTACGAGATGGGCCAACCACTGTATTAGATGCATATTAGATGTGACACCTCTGATGCAGTGGGCTCTCGCTTGGGCAGTCACTTGAGTACCAGTCATGCATATTTACTCAAGGAAGTTGGAGCATTATGAATATTGGAAGCAGTGTTCATGATCTTTCCTTTCAAGCCCATAATCATGCTATCAGAGAGAGTAACAATCAAAGAACACTGAGTTGTACAGGAAAAGTGGTACAGGAAAAGTAGAAAATCTTATACTCTTGTTGAAATGAATAAAAAAAACCAACATTTTTTATTTATAAGCATCAGGCAGTTTTGCCAAATATCAAAACATTCGAAAGCAATATGACATCAACTTGCTCTGAGGCACAACGAACATATTAGCATGTTATGATAAAGTTGGGGAGTTAAAGCAGTCATTGGAAAAGCAGTGGTCAGAATTTAAAAGTATTTACCTAGTCAGTGATGCAGCAGTTAAGTGATGCAGCAGTTATGGCAAATTACAAGACTGACCACGAAACAGCTGTGTCATTGAAGCCTTTTTTTGGAAGGGATCTTTATAAAGATATGTATGTTGATGGCTTCAGAAGAGATTTCCCTGCAAATATATCAAGCGTTTGCAAAGTATGTCTCTCAAGAAATACAGCTGCAGAGAGATTTAGTGACTTATCAGAGAACATTAACTCAAAGACAAAGTGAAATCCTATACTGCATTTTCTGTTGCACTGATGAAAGTACAGATGTAAATGATAGAGTCCAACTTGCAGTTTTCATACATGGTATGGATGGAAACATGCAATTACCAGAAGAGTTTGTGAAACTTGTACCAATAAAAGGAACAACAGGTGATGACATTTTTGTATGACAAGTTGGGTATTGACTGGGTAAAAACTGTGAGTCTGGCTACAGATGGAACACTGTAAATTGTGGATAGAAAAGCTCCTATGGCAACAAAATGAAAGGAAAAACTATTAGCTGTGAACTCAAACCATCAGTTTTATGATTTGCACTGCGTTATATATCGGGAAGGGTTGTGCAGTAAACCAGTAAAGATAGATTATGTCATGGATATTATATAAAGACAGTGAGGTTTATGCAAGCATGATGTTTTAACCACAGAAAGTTCAACTACTTTTTGGAGGAAAATGAGATCCTGCACGGACTGCCATACCACACGGACGTTCGCTGGTTAAGTTGGGAGCTGTTCTGGAGTGATTTAATGAGTTGTGTGGTGAAATACAGAAGACTTAACCACAGTAAGTTCAACTACTTCTTTAAGGAAAATGAGAAACTGCATTGACTGTCATACCGCATGGATGTTTGCTGGTTAAGTTGGGAGCTGTAATAAAGCAGTTTAATGAAGCTGTAATAAAGCAGTTTAATGAAGCTGTAATAAAGCAGTTTAATGAATTGTGAGGTGAAATACAGATGTTTATAGAACAGAAAGGAAAGAATGTGCATGAAATGAAAGATAATGAGTGGGTTCACAATTTAGCTCTCATATTACTGGGCATTTAAATAACCTGAACACAAGGCTAGTGATGATTGAGCTACTGTGTAATTTTATTTTGAGGAACAAGTTTCCTTCCTACATTGTATATTCTTAAGACTTTCCACAAGGCACCTCTATCAACTCTATCATATGCTTTCTCCAAGCCCATAAATGCAACATGTAAATCTATCTGTTTCTCTAAATATTTCTCAGATACATTCTTTAAAGAAAACCCCTGCTCCACACATCCTCTACCACTTCAGAAACTACAATGCTCTCCTCCAATATGATGCTTTCATCCTCTTAATCACTACCCACACATACAACTTACCAGTTACATCCAACAAACTTATACCTTTGTAATTTGAACACAACCTTTATCTCATTTGCCTTTATACATGCATTCTGCCAATGCTCAGGCACCTCACCATGATTCACACATAAAATGAAAATCCTAACTAACCAGTCAACAAAAGTTTTTCTCATACATATTCACCATTTCCCGCATTAGTGATGTAGCATCAAGAACAGATGACTCCTCACTTTGCCTCCTTCTCTGTACCTTCTTTTGGAAAGTACAGCAGGAGGGAAGGATTTCCAGCTCACACTCCCACCCCTGATAGTTGCCTTCTACAAAATGCAAGGAATATGTGGGCATTAGTCTTTCTCCCCTATCCCCAGGGATATTCTATCAATATGTTGGACCAAATCATCTCAGTATTAAGTGATTTGCCTCAAGAATCATGTCCATGATTAGATGTACATATGCCTGTGAACAGTTTTTATTTGTAATGAACATTAACAGGTTTCAGCTTCACTCTCAACTTATTTGATGCCCACCTAAATTCATTACTCCAGGTTGCTGCAGCTCAGTCATTTACTCTAAACTCTGATGCACTGGTCTGTAACAGGAGGTGCTGCGTCAGAGAGCAGCAGTATCAGAGCATAA
>NC_092244.1:23475770-23503270 GCF_036320965.1 Panulirus ornatus | reverse complement strand
GACTTAATATAATGGTACACTTTGCGAGACACGTAATGTAGGAGCACTTAATGATCATCCCTTTAGGGAGTAGTACATAAAATAAGTAAGATAAATATAGGAGCAAAACTTGAGGTGCTAGTGGTTGAGAAGTGGGGTGTAAGTACACTCTAGTAAGGAAAGAGAACCCCCCTGCCCAAAGGCAAATGTGACGCTGTCATAAGAAACAACTGCTTGTGCTGTGTTATGTACTATGTTATATGGTTTTAAGCTTTTAACCACGAGATGTCATTAATCCTCCTAACAAAGCTAATCTTAACTAAACCTAGGTTAAGGTGTTTAAGTGATTTGTGACTATTCATTATTAATTGCATGTATCTATTTATTACAATTTTCATGTGCATGTACATTAATTGAGCTGGTAAACTATGTCACAGCATGACCATGGAAAATTAAGAAAAGTGAGAGTAGAAGGAAAAGTCATCTCATGTTTCTTTCTTTTGGGCTTTATGCTCTGATACTGCTGCTCTCTGACGCAGCACCTCCTGTTACAGACCAGTGCATCAGAGTTTAGAGTAAATGACTGAGCTGCAGCAACCTGGAGTAATGAATTTAGGTGGGCATCAAATAAGTTGAGAGTGAAGCTGAAACCTGTTAATGTTCATTACAAGTAAAAACTGTTCACAGGCATATGTACATCTAATCATGGACATGATTCTTGAGGCAAATCACTTAATACTGAGATGATTTGGTCCAACATATTGATAGAATATCCCTGGGGATAGGGGAGAAAGACTAATGCCCACATATTCCTTGCATTTTGTAGAAGGCAACTATCAGGGGTGGTAGTGGGAGCTGGAAATCCTTCCCTCCTGCTGTACTTTCCAAAAGAAGGTACATACCCATTTTTGCTTTCCGAGATAATGTTTTCGACTTCCACACATTCTTCAAGGCTCCCAGAATTTTCGCCCCCTCCCCCACCCTATGATCAACTTCCGCTTCCATGGTTCCATCCGCTGCCAGATCCACTCCCAGATATCTAAAACACTTTACTTCCTCCAATTTTCCTCCATTCAAACTTACCTCCCAATTTACTTGACCCTCAACCCGACTGTACCTATTAACCTTGCTCTTATTCACATTTACTCTTAACTTTCTTCTTTCACACACTTTACCAAACTCAGTCACCAGCTTCTGCAGTTTCTCACATGAATCAGCCACCAGCGCTGTATCATCAGCGAACAACAACTGACTCACTTCCCAAGCTCTCTCATCCCCAACAGACTTCATACTTGCCCCTCTTTCCAAAACTCTTGCATTCACCTCCCTAACAACCCCATCCATAAACAAATTAAACAACCATGGAGACATCACACACCCCTGCCGCAAACCTACATTCACTGAGAACCAATCACCTTCCACTCTTCCTACACTTACACATACCTTACATACTCGATAAAAACTTTTCACTGCTTCTAACAACTTGCCTCCCACACCATATATTCTTAATACCTTCCACAGAGCTTCTCTATCAACTCTATCATATGCCTTCTCCAGATCCATAAATGCTACATACAAATCCATTTGCTTTTCTAAGTATTTCTCATATACATTCTTCAAAGCAAACACCTGATCCACACATCCTCTACCAATTCTGAAACCACACTGCTCTTCCCTAATCTGATGCTCTGTACATGCCTTCACCCTCTCAGTCAATACCCTCCCATATAATTTACCAGGAATACTCAACAAACTTATACCTCTGTAATTTGAGCACTCATTCTTATCCCCTTTGCCTTTGTACAATGGCACTACGCACGCATTCCTCCAATCCTCAAGCACCTCACCATGAGTCCTACATACATTAAATAACCTTACCAACCAGTCAACAATACAGTCACCCCCTTTTTCAATAAATTCCACTGCAATACCATCCAAACCTGCTGCCTTGCCGGCTTTCATCTTCCGCAAAGCTTTTACTACCTCTTCTCTGTTTACCAAATCATTTTCCCTAACCCTCTCACTTTGCACACCACCTCGACCAAAACACCCTATATCTGCCACTCTATCATCAAACACATTCAACACACCTTCAAAATACTCACTCCATCTCCTTCTCACATCACCACTACTTGTTATCACCTCCCCATTTGCGCCCTTCACTGAAGTTCCCATTTGCTCCCTTGTCTTACGCACTTTATTTACATCCTTCCAGAACATCTTTTTATTCTCCCTAAAATTTAATGATACTCTATCACCCCAACTCTCATTTGCCCTCTTTTTCACCTCTTGCACCTTTCTCTTGACCTCCTGTCCCTTTCTTTTATACATCTCCCACTCAATAGCATTTTTTCCCTGCAAAAATTGTCCAAATGCCTCTCTCTTCTCTTTCACTAATAATATTACTTCTTCATCCCACCACTCACTACCCTTTCTAATCAACCCACCTCCCACTCTTCTCATGCCACAAGCGTCTTTTGCGCAATCGATCACTTTTCCCTAAATACATCCCATTCCTCCCCCACTCCCCTTACTTCCATTGTTCTCACCTTTTTCCATTCTGTACTCAGTCTCTCCTGGTACTTCCTCACACAAGTCTCCTTCCCAAGCTCACTTACTCTCACCACCCTCTTCACCCCAACATTCACTCTTCTTTTCTGAAAACCCATACAAATCTTCACCTTAGCCTCCACAAGATAATGATCAGACATCCCTCCAGTTGCACCTCTCAGCACATTAACATCCAAAAGTCTCTCTTTCGCGCGCCTGTCAATTAACACGTAATCCAATAACGCTCTGTGGCCATCTCTCCTACTTACATAAGTATACTTATGTATATCTCGCTTTTTAAACCAGGTATTCCCAATCATCAGTCCTTTTTCAGGACTGTATATATATATATATATATATATATATATATATATATATATATATATATATAATATATATATATAATATATATATATATATATATATATATATATTTATAATATATATAAAATAAATATAATTATATATATATATATATATATTATATATATATATATAATATATATATATGAATATATATATATTTTTTTTCTTGCTTTGTCGCTGTCTCCCGCGTTTGCGAGGTAGCGCAAGGAAACAGACGAAAGAAATGGCCCAACCCACCCCCATACACATGTATATACATACACGTCCACACACGCAAATATACATACCTACACAGCTTTCCATGGTTTACCCCACACGCTTCACTTGCCCTGATTCAATCCACTGACAGCACGTCAACCCCGGTATACCACATCGATCCAATTCATTCTATTCCTTGCCCTCCTTTCACCATCCTGCATGTTCAGGCCCGATCACACAAAATCTTTTTCAATCCATCTTTCCACCTCCAATTTGGTCTCCCACTTCTCCTCGTTCCCTCCACCTCCGACACATATATCCTCTTGGTCAATCTTTCCTCACTCATTCTCTCCATGTGCCCAAACCATTTCAAAACACCCTCTTCTGCTCTCTCAACCACGCTCTTTTTATTTCCACACGTTACTTACTCGATCAAACCACCTCACACCACACATTGTCCTCAAACATCTCATTTCCAGCACATCCATCCTCCTGCGCACAACTCTATCCATAGCCCACGCCTCGCAGCCATACAACTTTGTTGGAATCACTATTCCTTCAAACATACCCATTATTGCTTTCCGAGATAATGTTGTCGACTTCCACACATTCTTCAAGGCTCCCAGGATTTTCGCCCCCTCCCCCACCCTATGATCCACTTCCCCTTCCATGGTTCCATCCGCTGCCAGATCCACTCCCAGATATCTAAAACACTTTACTTCCTCCAGTTTTTCTCCATTCAAACTTACCTCCCAATTGACTTGACCCTCAAACCTACTGTTCCTAATTACCTTGCTCTTATTCACATTTACTCTTAACTTTCTTCTTTCACACACTTTACCAAACTCAGTCACCAGCTTCTGCAATTTCTCACACGAATCAGCCACCAGCGCTGTATCATCAGCGAAAACAACTGACTCACTTCCCAAGCTCTGTCATCCACAACAGACTTCATACTTGCCCCTCTTTCCAAAACTCTTGCATTTACCTCCCTAACAACCCCATCCATAAAGAAATTAAACAACCATGGAGACATCACACACCCCTGCCGCAAACCTACATTCACTGAGAACCAATCACTTTCCTCTCTTCCTACACGTACACATGCCTTACATCCTCGATAAAAACTTTTCACTGCTTCTAACAACTTCCCTCCCACACCATATATTCTTAATACCTTCCACAGAGCTTCTCTATCAAATCTATCATATGCCTTCTCCAGATCCATAAATGCTACATACAAATCCATTTGCTTTTCTTACATTCTATCACATGCTCCCAGAACTCCAGTTTCAGGAGTACTGCTACTCCTTCCCTTGCTCTTGTCCTCTCACTAACCCCTGACTTTACTTCCAAGACATTCCCAAACCACTCTTCCCCTTTACCCTTGAGCTTCGTTTCACTCAGAGCTAAAACATCCAGGTTCCTTTCCTCAAACATACTACCTATCTCTCCTTTTTTCACATCTTTGTTACATCCACACACATTTAGACACCCCAGTCTGAGCCTTCGAGGAGGATGAGCACTCCCCGCGTGACTCCTTCTTCTGTTTCCCATTTTAGAAAGTTAAAAAGAATACAAGGAGGGGAGGATTTCTGGCCCCCCGCTCCCGTCCCCTCTAGTCGCCTTCTACGACACGCGAGGAATGCGTGGGAAGTATTCTTTCACCCCTATCCCCAGGGATAATATATATACATATATATATATATATATATATATATATATATATATATATATATATATATATATATATATATATATATATATATATATATATATGGGGATAGGGGAGAAAGAATACTTCCCACGTATTCCTTGTGTGTTGTACAAGGCGACTAAAAGGGAAGGGAGGGGTGGGCTGAAAATCCTCCCCTCTCGTTTTACTTTCTTTTCAATTTTCCAAAAGAAGGAACAGAGAAGGAGGCCAGGTGAGGATATTTCCTCAAAGGTCCAGTCCTCTGGTCTTAACGCTAACCTCGCTAACGCGGAAAAAGGCAAATAGTATGAAAGAAATAAGAAAAAAAAAAATATATATATATATAATAATATATATATATATATATATATATATTATATATATATATATATATATATATATATATATTTTGCTTTGTCGCTGTCTCCCGCGTTAGCGAGGTAGCGCAAGGAAACTGACGAAAGATTGGCCCAACCCACCCACAAACACATGTATATACATACACTTCCACACACGGAAATATACATACTTATACATCTCAACGTATACATATATATGCACACACAGATATATACATATATAAACATGTACATAGTTCATACTATCTGCCTTATTCATTCCCATGGCCACACTGCCACACATGAAATAACAACCCCCTCACCCTTCACGTGTGTGAGGTAGCGATAGGAAAAGACAAGAAAGGCCACATTCGTTCACACTCAGGTTCTAGCTGTCATGTAATAATGCACCGAAACCACAGCTCCCTTTCCATATCCAGGCCCCACAGAACTTCCCATGGTTTATCCCAGACGCTTCACATGCCCTGGTTCAATCCATTGACAGCACGTCGACCCCGGTATACCACATTGTTCCAATTCACTGTATTCTTTGCACGCCTTTCATCCTCCTGCGTGTTCAGGCTCCGATCACTTAAAATCTTTTTCACTCCATCTTTCCGCCTCCAATTTGGTCTCCCACTTCTCCTCGTTCCCTCCACCTATGACACATATATCCTCTTGGTCAATCTTTCCTCACTCATTCTCTCCAAGTGACCAAACCATTTCAAAACACCCTCTTCTGCTCTCTCAACCACACTCTTTTTATTACCACACATCTCTCTTACCCTATTATTGCTTACTCGATCAAACCACCTCACATCACACATTGTCCTCAAACATCTCATTTCCAGCACATCCACCCTATTGCGCACAACTCCATAGCCCGCGCCTCGAAACCATATATCATTGTTGGAACCACTATTCCTTCAAGCATTCCCATTTTTGCTTTTTGAGATAATGTTCTCGACTTCCACACGTTCTTCAACGCTCCCAGAACTTTCGCCCCCTCCCCCACCCTATATTTCACTTCCGCGTCCATGGTTCCATCCGCTGCCAAATCCACTCCCACATATCTAAAACACTTCACTTCCTCCAGTTTCTCTCCATTCAAACTGACCTCCCAGTTGACTTGCCCCTCAACCCTACTGTACCTAATAACTTTGCTCTTATTCACATCTACTCTCAGTTTTCTTCTTTCACACACTTTACCAAACTCAGTCACCAGCTTATGCAGTTTCTCATATGAATCAGCCACCAGCGCTGTATCATCAGCGAACAACTGCCTTACTTCCCAAGCTCTTTCATCCAAAACAGACTGCATGCTTGCCCCTCTTTCCAAAACTCTTGCATTCACTTCCCTAACAACCCTATCCAGAAACAAATTAAACAACCATGGAGACATCACACAACCCTGCCGCAAATCTACATTCACTGAGAACCAATCACTTTCCTCTCTTCCTACACGTACACATGCCTTACATCCTTAAGAAAAACTTTTCACTGCTTCTAACAACTTGCCTCCCACACCATATATTCTTAATACCTTCCACAGAGCATTTCTATCAACTCTATCATATGCCTTCTCCAGATCCATAAATGCTACATACAAATCCATTTGCTTTTCTAAGTATTTCTCACATATATTCTTCAAAGCAAACACCTAATCCACACATCCTCTACCATTTCTGAAACCACACTGCTCTTCCCCAATCTGATGCTCTGTACATGCCTTCACCCTCTCAATCAATACCCTCCCATATAATTTCCCAGGAATACTTAACAAACTTATACCTCTGTAATTTGAGCACTCACTCTTATCCCCTTTGCATTTGTACAATGGCACAATGCAAGCATTTCGCCAATCCTCAGGCACCTCACCATGAGTTATACATACATTAAATAACCTTACTAACCAGTAAACAATACAGTCACCATCATTTTTTTTTTAATAAGTTCCACTGCAATACCATTCAAACCCGCTGCCTTGCCGGCTTTCATCTTCTGCAAAGCTTTTACTACCTCTTCTCTGTTTACCAAATCATCCTCCCTAACCCTCTCACTTTGCACACCACCTCGACCAAAACACCCTATATCTGCTACTCTATCATCAAACACATTCAACAAACCTTCAAAATACTCACTCCATATCCTTCTCACATCACCTCTCCTTTAGCACCATTCACTATATTTACTTTCTTTCAAAACATCTTTTTATTCTCCCTAAAATCTAATGATACTCTCTCACCCCATTTCTCATTTGCCCTCTCTTGCACCTTTCTCTTGACCTCCTGCCTGTTTCTTTTATACATATCCCACTCATTTGCATTATTTCCCTTCAAAAATCATCCAAACGCCTCTCTCTTCTCTTTCACTAATAATCTTACTTCCTCATCCCACCACTCACTACCCTTTCTAATCTGCCCACCTCCCACGCTTCTCATGCCACAAACATCTTTTGCGCAAGCCGTCACTGCTTCCCTAAATACATCCCATTCCTCCCCCACTCCCTTTACGTCTTTTGTTCTCACTTTTTTCCATTCTGTGTTCAGTCTCGCCTTGTACTTCCTCACACAAGTCTCCTTCCCAAACTCACTTAATCTCACCGCTCTTTTCACACCAACATTCTCTCTTCTTTTCTGAAAACCCCCACAAATCTTCACCTTCGCCTCCACAAGATAATGATCAGACATCCCTCGAGTTGCACCTCTCAGCACATTAAGACCCAAAAGTCTCTCTTTTGCGCGCGTATCAATTAACACGTAATCCAATAACGCTCTCTGGCCAGCTCTCCTACTTACATAGGTATACTTATGTATATCTCTCTTTTTAAGCCAGGTATTCCCAATCACCAGTCCTTTTTCAGCACATAAATCTACAAGCTCTTCATCATTTCCATTTACAACAATGAACACCCCATGTACACCAATTATTCCCTCAACTACCACATTACTAACCTTTGCGTTAAAATCACCCATCACTATCACCCGGTCTCGTGCATCTAAACTACTATCACATCCAATTAGCTGCTACCAAAACACTTGCCTCTCATGATCTTTCTTCTCATGCCCAGGTGCATATGCACCAATGATCACCCATCTCTCTCCATCCACTTTCAGTTTTACCCATATCAATCTAGAGTTTACTTTCTTACACTCTATCGCATACTCCCACCACTCTTGTTTCAGGAGTAGTGCCACTCCTTCCCTTGCACTTGCCCTCTCACTAACCCCTGATTTTACTCCCAAGACATTCCCAAACTACTCTTACCCTTTACCCTTGAGCCAAAACATTCAGGTTCCTTTCTTCAAACATACTACCTATCTCTCCTTTTTTCTCATCTCGGTTCCATCCACACACATTTAGACAACCCAATCTGAGCCTTCGAGGAGGATGAGCACTCCCCGCGTGACTCCTTTTTCTGTTTCACCTTTTAGAAAGTTGAAATACAAGGAGGGGAGGGTTTCCAGCTCTCCCCTGTCCCGTTCCCTTTAGTCGCCTTTTACGACACGCGAGGAATGCGTGGGAAGTGTTCCTTCTCCCCTATCCCCTATCCTCAATATGTATATATATATATATATATATATTATATATATATATATATATATATATATATATATATATATATATATATATATATATATATATATATATATATATATATATATATATATATTTTTTTTTTTTTTTTTTTTTTTTTTCTTTTCCCGGGGGTTAGGGAGAAAGAATACTTCCCACGTATTCCCTGCGTGTCGTAGAAGGCGACTAAAAGGGAAGGGAGCGGGGGGTTTGGAAATCTTCCTCTCTCATTTTTTTTTCTAATTTTCCAAAGGAAGGAACAGAGAAGGGGGCCGGATGAGGATGTTTCCTCAGAGGCCCAGTCCTCTGTTCTTAACGCTAACTCGCTGAGGCAGGAAATGGGGAATAGTATGAAAACAAAAAAAAACAAAAAAAAATATATACTTTTTTTTTTTTTATACTTTGTCGCTGTCTCCCGCGTTTGCGAGGTAGCGCAAGGAAACAGACGAAAGAAATGGCCCAACCCCCCCCATACACATGTATATACATACGTCCACACACGCAAATATACATACCTACACAGCTTTCCATGGTTTACCCCAGACGCTTCACATGCCTTGATTCAATCCACTGACAGCACGTCAACCCCGGTATACCACATCGATCCAATTCACTCTATTCCTTGCCCTCCTTTCACCCTCCTGCATGTTCAGGCCCCGATCACACAAAATCTTTTTCACTCCATCTTTCCACCTACAATTTGGTCTCCCTCTTCTCCTCGTTCCCTCCACCTCCGACACATATATCCTCTTGGTCAATCTTTCCTCACTCATTCTCTCCATGTGCCCAAACCACTTCAAAACACCCTCTTCTGCTCTCTCAACCACGCTCTTTTTATTTCCACACATCTCTCTTACCCTTACGTTACTCACTCGATCAAACCACCTCACACCACACATTGTCCTCAAACATCTCATTTCCAGCACATCCATCCTCCTGCGCACAACTCTATCCATAGCCCACGCCTCGCACCATACAACATTGTTGGAACCACTATTCCTTCAAACATACCCATTTTTGCTTTCCGAGATAATGTTCTCGACTTCCACACATTCTTCAAGGCCCCCAGAATTTTCGCCCCCTCCCCCACCCTATGATCCACTTCCGCTTCCATGGTTCCATCCGCTGCCAGATCCACTCCCAGATATCTAAAACACTTCACTTCCTCCAGTTTTTCTCCATTCAAACTCACCTCCCAATTGACTTGACCCTCAACCCTACTGTACCTAATAACCTTGCTCTTATTCACATTTACTCTTAACTTTCTTCTTCCACACACTTTACCAAACTCAGTCACCAGCTTCTGCAGTTTCTCACATGAATCAGCCACCAGCGCTGTATCATCAGCGAACAACAACTGACTCACTTCCCAAGCTCTCTCATCCCCAACAGACTTCATACTTGCCCCTCTTTCCAAAACTCTTGCATTTACCTCCCTAACAACCCCATCCATAAACAAATTAAACAACCATGGAGACATCGCACACCCCTGCCGCAAACCTACATTCACTGAGAACCAATCACTTTCCTCTCTTCCTACACGTACACATGCCTTACATCCTCGATAAAAACTTTTCACTGCTTCTAACAACTTTCCTCCCACACCATATATTCTTAATACCTTCCACAGAGCATCTCTATCAACTCTATCATATGCCTTCTCCAGATCCATAAATGCTACATACAAATCCATTTGCTTTTCTAAGTATTTCTCACATACATTCTTCAAAGCAAACACCTGATCCACACATCCTCTACCACTTTTGAAACCACACTGCTCTTCCCCAATCTGATGCTCTGTACATGCCTTCACCCTCTCAATCAATACCCTCCCATATAATTTACCAGGAATACTCAACAAACTTATACCTCTGTAATT
Source organism: Panulirus ornatus (assembly GCF_036320965.1). NCBI lineage: Eukaryota > Metazoa > Arthropoda > Malacostraca > Decapoda > Palinuridae > Panulirus > Panulirus ornatus. Next base: position 23,492,688 of record NC_092244.1, on the reverse strand, counting down.
TGAGCATTCACTCTTATCCCCTTTGCCTTTGTACAATGGCACTATGCACGCATTCCGCCAATCCTCAGGCACCTCACCATGAGTCATACATACATTAAATAACCTTACAGTCACCCCCTTTTTTTTATAAATTCCACTGCAATACCATCCAAACCTGCTGCCTTGCCGGCTTTCATCTTCCGCAAAGCTTTCACTACCTCTTCTCTGTTTACCAAATCATTTTCCCTAACCCTCTCACTTTGCACACCACCTCGACCAAAACACCCTATATCTGCCACTCTATCATCAAACACATTCAACAAACCTTCAAAATACTCACTCCATCTCCTTCTCACATCACCACTACTTGTTATCACCTCCCCATTTGCGCCCTTCACTGAAGTTCCCATTTGCTCCCTTGTCTTACGCACTTTATTTACCTCCTTCCAGAACATCTTTTTATTCTCCCTAAAATTTCATGATACTCTCTCATCCCAACTCTCATTTGCCCTTTTTTCACCTCTTGCACCTTTCTCTTGACCTCCTGTCTCTTTCTTTTATACATCTCCCACTCAATTGCATTTTTTCCCTGAAAAAATCGTCCAATATATATGTATATATATATATATATATATATATATATATATATATATATATATATATATATGATACAGCGCTGGTGGCTGATTCATGTGAGAAACTGCAGAAGCTGGTGACTGAGTTTGGTAAAGTGTGTGAAAGAAGAAAGTTAAGAGTAAATGTGAATAAGAGCAAGGTTATTAGGTACAGTAGGGTTGAGGGTCAAGTCAAGTGGGAGGTGAGTTTGAATGGAGAAAAACTGGAGGAAGTGAAGTGTTTTAGATATCTGGGAGTGGATCTGGCAGCGGATGGAACCATGGAAGCGGAAGTGGATCATAGGGTGGGGGAGGGGGCGAAAATTTTGGGAGCCTTGAAGAATGTGTGGAAGTCGAGAACATTATCTCGGAAAGCAAAAATGGGTATGTTTGAAGGAATAGTGGTTCCAGTAATGTTTTATGGTTGCGAGGCGTGGGCTATGGATAGAGTTGTGCGCAGGAGGATGGATGTGCTGGAAATGAGATGTTTAAGGACAATGTGTGGTGTGAGGTGGTTTGATCGAGTAAGTAACGTAAGGGTAAGTGAGATGTGTGGAAATAAAAAGAGCGTGGTTGAGAGAGCAGAAGAGGGTGTTTTGAAATGGTTTGGGCACATGGAGAGAATGAGTGAGGAAAGATTGACCAAGAGGATATATGTGTCGGAGGTGGAGGGAACGAGGAGAAGAGGGAGACCAAATTGGAGGTGGAAAGATGGAGTGAAAAAGATTTTGTGTGATCGGGGCCTGAACATGCAGGAGGGTGAAAGGAGGGCAAGGAATAGAGTGAATTGGATCGATGTGGTATACAGGGGTTGACGTGCTGTCAGTGGATTGAATCAACGCATGTGAAGCGTCTGGGGTAAACCATGGAAAGCTGTGTAGGTATGTATATTTGCGTGTGTGGACGTATGTATATGCATGTGTATGGGGGTGGGTTGGGCCATTTCTTTCGTCTGTTTCCTTGCGCTACCTCGCAAACGCGGGAGACAGCGACAAAGCAAAAAAAAAAATAAAAAAAAAAATATATATATATATATATTATATATATATAATATAATATATAATATATATATAATATAGAGAGAGAGAGAGAGAGAGAGAGAGAGAGAGAGCTTGGGAAGTGAGTCAGTTGTTGTTCGCTGATGATACAGCGCTGGTGGCTGATTCATGTGAGAAACTGCAGAAGCTGGTGACTGAGTTTGGTAAAGTGTGTGAAAGAAGAAAGTTAAGAGTAAATGTGATTAAGAGCAAGGTTATTAGGTACAGTAGGGTTGAGGGTCAAGTCAATTGGGAGGTAAGTTTGAATGGAGAAAAACTGGAGGAAGAAAAGTGTTTTAGATATCTGGGAGTGGATCTGGCAGCGGAAGGAACCATGGAAGCGGAAGTGGATCATAGAGTGGGGAAGGGGGCGAAAATCCTGGGAGCCCTGAAGAATGTGTGGAAGTCGAGAACATTATCTCCGAAAGCAGAAATGGGTATGTTTGAAGGAATAGTGGTTCCAACAATGTTGTATGGTTGCGAGGCGTGGGCTATGGATAGAGTTGTGCGCAGGAGGATGGATGTGGTGGAAATGAGATGTTTGATGACAATGTGTGGTGTGAGGTGGTTTGATCGAGTAAGTAACGTAAGGGTAAGAGAGATGTGTGGAAATAAAAAGAGCGAGGTTGAGAGAGCAGAAGAGGGTGTTTTGAAATGGTTTGGGCACATGGAGAGAATGAGTGATGAAAGATTGACCAAGAGGATATATGTGTCGGAGATGAAGGGAACGAGGAGAAGTGGGAGACCAAATTTTAGGTGGCAAGATGGAGTGAAAAAGATTTTGTGTGATCGAGGCGTGAACATGCGGGAGGGTGAAAGGAGGGCAAGGAATAGAGTGAATTGGATCGATGTGGTATACCGGGGTTGACGTGCTGTCAGTGAATTGAATCAAGGCATGTGAAGCGTCTGGGGTAAACCATGGAAAGCTGTGTAGGTATGTATATTTGCGTGTGTGGACGTGTGTATATACATGTGTATGGGGGTGGGTTGGGCCATTTCTTTCGTCTGTTTCCTTGCGCTACCTTGCAAACGCGGGAGACAGCGACAAAGCACAAAAAAAAAAAAATACATATATATATATATATATATCTTTTCTTTTTCTTTCAAACTGTTCGCCATTTCCCGCATTAGCGAGGTAGCGTTAAGAACAGAGGACTGGGCCTTTGAGGGAATACCCTCACCTGGCCCAATTCTCTGTTCCTTCTTTTGGAAAATTAAAAAAAAAAAAAAACGAGAGGGGAAGATTTTCAGCCCCCCGCTTCCCTTTTTTTAGTCGCCTTTTACGACACGCAGGGAATACGTGGGAAGTATTCTTTGTCCCCTATCCCCAGGGAAAATATATATATATATATATATATATATATATATATATATATATATATATATATATATAAAATATATATATATAGTATCCCGCAGTGTATCGAGACAGACTTCCCCAGAACTTTTTAATGGGAAGTAAATGTTTATAGTTGTGTTACTGGAGTGATAGTTTTCATACATGGTGCTTTGACAAGAAAATAGTGAAATTGGAAAAAAATAAAGAATGTAGCTTAGACATTGAAGCTTATTGATACAGTGGTTAAATTGATGAGAACTAATATTGACGTTTGTGTAAATGAATTATACATTTCCCTTTTCCATAGCCTGAGGATGAACCATTATGTGACATTCATTTTCTCATTTCAAGCTAGAAGTTTCAGTTTTCTAAATTATTTCTTACTTTTTTCATATGTATATATATGTATATGTGTGTGTGTGTATATGTGGGATAATATATATATATATATATATATATATATATATATATATATATAATATATTATATATATATATATATATATATATATATATATATATATATATTATCCCTGGGGATAGGGGTGAAAGAATACTTCCCACGCATTCCTCGCGTGTCGTAGAAGGCGACTAGAGGGGACGGGAGCGGGGGTCCAGAAATCCTCCCCTCCTTGTATTTTTTTAACTTTCTAAAATGGGAAACAGAAGAAGGAGTCACGCGGGGAGTGCTCATCCTAATCGAAGGCTCAGACTGGGGTGCCTAAATGTGTGTGGATGTAACCAAGATTTGAAAAAAGGAGAGATAGGTAGTATGTTTGAGGAAAGGACCTGGATGTTTTGGCTCTGAGTGAAACGAAGCTCAAGGGTAAAGGGGAAGAGTGGTTTGGGAATGTCTTGGGAGTAAAGTCAGGGGTTAGTGAGAGGACAAGAGCAAGGGAACGAGTAGCACTACTCCTGAAACAGGAGTTGTGGGCGTATGTGATAGAATGTAAGAAAGTAAATTCTCGATTGATATGGGTAAAACTGAAAGTTGATGGAGAGAGATGGGTGATTATTGGTGCATATGCACCTGGGCATGAGAAGAAAGATCATGAGAGGCAAGTGTTTTGGGAGCAGCTGAATGAGTGTGTTTGTGGTTTTGATGCAAAAGACCGTGTTATAGTGTTGGGTGATTTGAATGCAAAGGTGAGTAATGTGGCAATTGAGGGAATAACTGGTATACATGGAGTGTTCAGTGTTGTAAATGGAAATGGTGAAGAGCTTGTAGATTTTTGCGCTGAAAAAGGACTGGTGATTGGGAATACCTGGTTTAAAAAGCGAGATATACATAAGTATACGTATGTAAGTAGGAGAGATGGCCAGAGAGCGTTATTGGATTACGTGTTAATTGATAGACGCACGAAAGAGAGACTTTTGGATGTTAATGTGCTGATAGGTGCAACTGGAGGGATATGTGATCATTATCTTGTGGAGGCGAAGTTGAAGATTTGTGGAGGTTTTCAGAAAAGATGAGAGAATGTTGGGGTGAAGAGAGTGGTGAGAGTAAGTGATTTGTACGTAGCATTTATGGATCTGGAGAGGGCATATGATAGAGTTGATAGAGATGTTCTGTGGAAGATTTTAAGAATATATGGTGTGGGAGGCAAGTTGTTAGAAGCAGTGAAAAGTTTTTATCGAGGATGTAAGGCATGTGTACGTGTAGTAAGAGAGGAAAGTGATTGGTTCTCAGTGAATGTAGCTTTGCGGTAAGGGTGTGTGATGTCTCCATGGTTGTTTAATTTGTTTGGATGGGGTTGTTAGGGAGATGAATGCAAGAGTTTTGGAAAGAGGGGCAAGTATGCAGTCTGTTATGGATGAGAGAGCTTGGGAAGTGAGTCAGTTGTTGTTCGCTGATGATACAGCGCTGGTGGCTGATTCATGTAAGAAACTGCAGAAGCTGGTGACTAAGTTTGGTAAAGTGTGTGAAAGAAGAAAGTTAAGAGTAAATGTGAATAAGAGCAAGGTTATTAGGTACAGTAGGGTTGAGGGTCAAGTCAATTGGGAGGTAAGTTTGAATGGAGAAAAACTGGAGGAAGTAAAGTGTTTTAGATATCTGGGAGTGGATCTGGCAGCGGATGGAACCATGGAAGCGGAAGTTAATCATAGGGTGGGGGAGGGGACGAAAATTCTGGGAGCATTGAAGAATGTTTGGAAGTCGAGAATATTATCTCGGAAAGCAAAAATGGGTATGTTTGAAGGAATAGTGGTTCCAACAATGTTGTATGGTTGCGAGGCGTGGGCTATGTATATAGTGTTGCGCAGGAGGGTGGATGTGCTGGAGATGAGAGTTTTGAGGACAATATGTGGTGTGAGGTGGTTTGATCGAGTAAGTAATGTAAGGGTAAGAGAGATGTGTGGAAATAAAAAGAGTGTGGTTGAGAGAGCAGAAGAGGGTGTTGTGAAATGGTTTGGTCACATGGAGAGAATGAGTGAGGAAAGATTGACAAAGAGGATATATGTGTCAGAGGTGGAGGGAAAGAGGAGAAGTGGGAGACCAAATTGGAGGTGGAAAGATGGAGTGAAAAAGATTTTGAGTGATCGGGGCCTAAACATGCAGGAGGGTGAAAGGCGTGCAAGGAATAGAGTGAATTGGAACGATGTGGCATACCGGGGTCGATGTGCTGTCAATGGATTGAACCAGGGCATGTGAAGCGTGTGGGGTACACCATGGAAAGTTTTGTGGGGCTTGGATGTGGAAAGTTGGCTGTGGTTTCGGTGCATTATACATGACAGCTAGAGACTGAATGTGAACAAATGTAGCCTTTGTTGTCTTTTCCTAGCGCTACCTTGCGCACATGCGGGGGGGAGGCGGTTGTCATTTTCTGTGTGGCCGGGTGGCGACGGTAAAGAATAAGGGCAGACAGTATGAATTATGTACATGTGTATATATGTATATGTCTGTGTGTGTATATATATGTATACGTTGAGATGTATAGGTATGTATATGTGCTGTGTATGGACGTGTATGTATATACATGTGTCTGTGGGTGGGTTGGGTCATTCTTTCGTTTGTTTCCTTGCGCTACCTCGCTAACGCGGGAGACAGCGACAAAGTATAGAAAAAAAGAAGATATATATAATATATATATATATATATATATATATATATATATATATATATATATATATAATATATATATATATACATATATATATAAATATATATATTTTTTTTTTTCTTTGTCGCTGTCTCCCGCGTTTGCGAGGTATATATATATATATATATATATATATATATATATATATATATATATATATATAATATATATATATGGGAGTGGGGGATGGAAATACTCCCCTCTCTTTTTTCATTTTTCAAAAGAAGGAAGAGAGAAGGGGGCCAAGTGAGGATGTTCCCTGAAAGGCTCAGTCCTCTGTTTTTAACATTACCTCGTTAACGCGGGAAATAGAGAATAGTATGAATATATATATATATATATATATATATATATATATATAATATATATATATATTATATATATATATATATATATATATATATATATATATATATACATATATCATTCTTTTTTAATGCATAGTGCCATTGTACAAAGGCAAAGGGGATAAAGGTGAGTGTTCAAATTACAGAGGTATAAGTTTGTTGAGTATTCCTGGGAAATTATATTGGAGGGTATTGATTGAAAAGGTCAAGGCATGTACACTGAATCAGATTTGGAAGAGCAGTGTGGTTTCAGAAGCGGTAGATGTGTGGATCAGGTTTTAGCTTTGAAGAAAGTATGTGAGAAATACTTTGAAAAACAACTGAATATGTACGTAGCATTTATGGATCTTGAGATGGCATATGATAGAGTTGATAGAGATGCTCTGTGGAAGGTATTAAGAGTATATGGTGTGGGAGGTAAGTTGCTAGAAGCAGTGAAATGTTTTTATCAAGGATGTAAGGCATGTTTACCAGTAGGAAGAAAGTGATTGGTTCCCAGTGAATGTCGGTTTAGTGCAGGTGTGCGTGATTTCTACATGGTTGTTTAATCTGTTTATGGATAGGGGTGGTGGGGATTTGAATGTAAGAGTTTTGGAGAGAGGGGCAAGTATGCAGTGTCTTATGGACGAGAGGACTTGGGAAGGGTTATTTGTTGTTCGCTGATGATACAGCGCTGGTGGCTAATTCAGGTGAGAAACTGCAGAAGTTGGTGATAAAGTGTGTTAAAGAAGAAAGCTGAGAGTAAGTATGAATAAGAGCAAGGTTATTAGGATCAGTAGGGTTGAGGGACAAGTCAACTGGGAGGTAAGTGAATGGAGAAAACCTGGAGGTAGTGAAGTGTTTTAGATATCTGGGAGTGGATCTAGCAGCGGATGAAACCATGGAAACGGTTGTGAGTCACAGGGTGGGGTAGAGAGCGAAGGTTTTGGGAACGTTGAAGAATGTGTGGAATGCGAGAACGTTATCTTGGAGAGCAAAACTGGGAATGTTTGAAGGAATAGTGGTTCCAATAATGCCATATGGTTGTGATGCATGGGCTATAGATAGGGCTGTGCGGAGGAGGGTGGACGTGTTGGAAATGAGATGTTTGAGGGCAATATGTGGTGTGAGGTGGTTTGATCGAGTAAGTAATGAAAGGGTAAGAGAAATGTGTGGTAATAAAAATAGTGTGGTTAAGAGAGCAGAAGAGGGTGTACTGAAATGGTCTGATCACATGGAGAGAATGAGTGAGGAAAGATTGACGAAGAGGATATATGTGTCAGAGGTAGATGGAAGGAGGAGCGGGAGACCAAATTAGAGATGGAAAGATGGAGTGAAAAAGATTTTGAGAGATCGTGGCCTGAACATACAGGAGGGTAAAAGGCGTGCAAGGAATAGAGTGAATTGGAACGATGTGGTATAACGGGGTCGACGTGCTATCAGTATATTGAACCAGGAAATACGAAGCGTCCGGGGTAAACCATGGAAAGTTTTACGGGGCGTGGATGTGGAAAGGTAGCTTTGGTTTCGGTGCATTACACATAACAGCTAGAGACTGAGTGTGAACGAATGTGGCCTTTGTTTTCTTTTCCTAGCGCTACTTCGGGGGCACGCGGGAAAAGAGGGGTGCCATTTCATGTCATGTGTATTGCAACGAAATCACAGCTCCCTTTCCACATCCAAGCCCCATAAAAATTTCCATGGTTTACCCCAGACACTTCACGTGCCCTGGTTCAATCCACTGACAGGACGTCGACCCCGGTACACCACATCGTTCCTATTCACTCTATTCCTTGCACGCCTTTCAGCCTCCTGTATATTCAGGCCCCGATCGATCAAAATCTTTTTTACTCCATCCTTCCACCTCCAATTTGGTCTCCCACTTCTCGTTCCCTCCACCTCTGACACATATACTCTTTTTGTCAATGTTTCCTCCCTACTTCTTTCCATGTGACCAAAACATTTTAATACACCCTCTTCTGCTCTCTCAACCACACTCTTCTTATTACGACACATCTCTCTTGCCCTTTCATTACTTACCTGATCTAACCACCTCACACCACATATTGTTCTCAAACATCTCATTTCCAACACATCCACCCTCCTCCGCACAACCCTATCTATAGCCCATGCCTCACAACCATTTAACATTGTTGGAACAACTACTCCTTCAAACATACATATTTTTGCCCTCCGAAATAACGTTCTTGCCTTCCACATATTCTTCAATGCTCCCAGAACCTTCACCCCCTCCCCGAACCTGTGGTTCGCTTCCGCTTTCATGGTTCCATCCGCTGCCAAATCCACTCCCATATATCTAAAACACTTCACTTCCTCCAGGTTTCTCCATTCAAACTCACCCCACAATTTACTTGTCCCTCAACCCTACTGAAACTAATAAATTTGCTGTTATTCACATCTACTATCAGCTTTCTTCTTTCACACAATTTACCATATATATATATATATATATATATATAATTGGGAGGTGAGTTTGAATGGAGAAAAACTGGAGGAAGTGAAGTGTTTTAGATATCTGGGAGTGGATCTGTCAGCGGATGGAACCATGGAAGCGGAAGTGGATCATAGGGTGGGGGAGGGGGCGAAAATTTTGGGAGCCTTGAAAAATGTGTGGAAGTCGAGAAAAATGGGTATGTTTGAAGGAATAGTGGTTCCAACAATGTTGTATGGTTGCGAGGCGTGGGCTATGGATAGAGTTGTGCGCAGGAGGATGGATGTGCTGGAAATGAGATGTTTGAGGACAATGTGTGGTGTGAGGTGGTTTGATCGAGTAAGTAACGTAAGGGTAAGAGAGATGTGTGGAAATAAAAAGAGCGTGGTTGAGAGAGCAGAAGAGGGTGTTTTGAAATGGTTTGGGCACATGGAGAGAATGAGTGAGGAAAGATTGACCAAGAGGATATATGTGTCGGAGGTGGAGGGAACGAGGAGAAGAGGGAGACCAAATTGGAGGTGGAAAGATGGAGTGAAAAAGATTTTGTGTGATCGGGGCCTGAACATGCAGGAGGGTGAAAGGAGGGCAAGGAATAGAGTGAATTGGAGCGATGTGGTATACAGGGGTTGACGTGCTGTCAGTGGAGTGAATCAAGGCATGTGAAGCGTCTGGGGTAAACCATGGAAAGCTGTGTAGGTATGTATATTTGCGTGTGTGGACGTGTGTATGTACATGTGTATGGGGGGGGGGGGGGGGTTGGGCCATTTCTTTCGTCTGTTTCCTTGCGCTACCTCGCAAACGCGGGAGACAGCGACAAAGTATAAAAAAAAAAAAAAAAAAATATATATATATATATATATATATATATATTTTTTTTTTTTCATTTTTTTAATTTTGCTTTGTCGCTGTCTCCCGCGTTTGCGAGGTAGCGCAAGGAAACAGACGAAAGAAATGGCCCAACCGACCCCTATAAACATGTATATACATACACGTCCACACACGCAAATATACATACCTATACATCTCAATGTACACATATATATACACACACAGACACATACATATATACCCATGCACACAATTCACACTGTCTGCCTTTATTCATTTCCATCGCCACCTCGCCACACATGGAATACCATCCCCCTCCCCCCTCATGTGTGCGAGGTAGCGCTAGGAAAAGACAACAAAGGCCCCATTCGTTCACACTCAGTCTCTAGCTGTCATGCAATAATGCCCGAAACCACAGCTCCCATTCCACATCCAGGCCCCACAGAACTTTCCATGGTTTACCCCAGACGCTTCACATGCCCTGGTTCAATCCATTGACAGCACGTCGACCCCGGTATACCACATTGTTCCAATTCACTCTATTCCTTGCATGCCTTTCACCCTCCTGCATGTTCAGGCCCCGATCACTCAAAATCTTTTTCACTCCATCTTTCCACCTCGAATTTGGTCTCCCACTTCTCGTTCCCCCCACCTCTGACACATATATCCTGTTGGTCAATCTTTCCTCACTCATTCTCTCCATGTGACCAAACCATTTCAAAACACCCTCCTCTGCTCTCTCAACCACACTCTTTTCATTTCCACACAACTTGCCTCCCACACCATATATTCTTAATACCTTCCACAGAGCATCTCTATCAACTCTATCATATGCCTTCTCCAGATCCATAAATGCTACATACAAAACCATTTGCTTTTCTAAGTATTTCTCACATACATTCATCAAAGCAAACACCTGATCCACACATCCTCTACCACTTCTGAAACCACACTGCTCTTCCCCAATCTGATGCTCTGTACATGCCTTCACCCTTTCAATCAATATCCTCCCATATAATTTACCTGGAAAACTCAACAAACTTATACCTCTGTAACTTGAGCACTCACTCTTATCCCCTTTGCCTTTGTACAATGGCACTATGCAAGCATTCCGCCAATCCTCAGGCACCTCACCATTTATATATATATATATATAAATATATATATATATATATATATATATATATATATATATATATATATATATATATATATATATATATATATATATATATATATATATATATATATATATATATATATTCCTATGAGTCCACGGGAAAATGAAACACGAAAAATTCCCAAGTGCACTTTCGTGTAATAATCACATCATCAGGGGAGACACAAGAGAGAAATATAACGTCAGTTGATATACATCGAAGAGACGAAGCTAGGACGCCATTTGGTAAACACAATCACATGTTTCCCAAATGGCGTACTAGCTTCGTCTCTTCGATGTATATCAACTGACTGTTATACTTCTTTCTTGTGTCTCCCCTGATGATGTGATTATTACACGAAAGTGCACTTGGGAGCTTTTCGTGTTTCATTTTCCCCGTGGACTCATAGGAATACCTTGATCACGCGCAAAATTGTGATCCTTTCCCATATACATATATATATATAATATAAATATATATATTATATATATATATATATATATATATATATATATATATTTTTTTTTTTTTGTCGCTGTCTCCCGCGTTTGCGAGGTAGCGCAAGGAAACAGACGAAAGAAATGGCCCAACCCACCCCCATACACATGTATATACATACGTCCACACACGCAAATATACATACCTACACAGCTTTCCATGGTTTACCCCAGACGCTTCACATGCCCTGATTCAATCCACTGACAGCACGTCAACCCCGGTATACCACATCGATCCAATTCACTCTATTCCTTGCCCTCCTTTCACCCTCCTGCATGTTCAGGCCCCGATCACACAAAATCTTTTTCACTCTATCTTTCCACCTCCAATTTGGTCTCCCACTTCTCCTCGTTCTCTCCACCTCCGACACATATATCCTCTTGGTCAATCTTTCCTCACTCATTCTCTCCATGTGCCCAAACCATTTCTGCTCTCTCAACCACGATCTTTTAATTCCACACATCTCTCTTACCCTTACGTTACTTACTCGATCAAACCACCTCACACCACACATTGTCCTCAAACATCTCATTTCCAGCACATCCATCCTCCTGCGCACATCTCTATCCATAGCCCACGCCTCGCAACCATACAACATTGTTGGAAGCACTATTCCTTCAAACATACCCATTTTTGCTTTCCGAGATAATGTTCTCGACTTCCACACATTCTTCAAGGCTCCCAGGATTTTCGCCCCCTCCCCCACCCTATGATCCACTTCCGCTTCCATGGTTCCATCCCTTGCCAGATCCACTCCCAGATATCCAAGACACTTTACTTCCTCCAGTTTTTCTCCATTCAAACTTACCTCCCAATTGACTTGACCCTCAACCCTATTGTACCTAATAACCTTGCTCTTATTCACATTTACTCTTAACTTTCTTCTTTCACACACTTTACCAAACTCAGTCACCAGCTTCTGCAGTTTCTCACATGAATCAGCCACCAGCGCTGTATCATCAGCGAACAACAACTGACTCACTTCACAAGCTCTCTCATCCCCAACAGACTTCATACTTGCCCCTCTTTCCAAAACTCTTGCATTTACCTCCCTAACAACCCCATCCATAAACATCACACACCCCTGCCGCAAACCTACATTCACTGAGAACCAATCACTTTCCTCTCTTCCTACACGTACACATGCCATACATCCTCGATAAAAACTTTTCACTGCTTCTAACAACTTGCCTCCCACACCATATATTCTTAATACCTTCCACAGAGCATCTCTATCAACTCTATCATATGCCTTCTCCAGATCCATAAATGCTACATACAAATCCATTTGCTTTTCTAAGTATTTCTCACATACATTCTTCAAAGCAAACACCTGATCCACACATCCTCTACCACTTCTGAAACCACACTTCTCTTCCAGAATCTGATGCTCTGTACATGCCTTCACCCTCTCAATCAATATATATATATATATATATATATATATATATATATAATATATATATATATTATATATATATATATATATAATATATATATATGTATTATATATATATATAATAAAATTATTATATATATATATATATATATATATAATATATATATATAATATATATATATATATATATATATATATATATAATATATATATATTATCCCTGGGGATAGGGGAAAAGAATACTTCCCACGTATTCCCTGCGTGTCGTAGAAGGCGACTAAAAGGGAAGGGAGCGGGGGGGCTGGAAATCCTCCCCTCTTGTTTTTTTTTTTTTTCCAAAAGAAGGAACAGAGAAGGGGGCCAGGTGAGGGTATTCCCTCAAAGGCCCAGTCCTCTGTTCTTAACGCTACCTCGCTATCGCGGGAAATGGCGAATAGTATGAAAAAAAAAAATATATATATATACATATATATATATATACATATATATATATATATAAATATATATATATATATATATATATATATATATATATATATATATAATATATATATATATATATATAATATATATATATATATATATATATATATATATATATATATATTCTTTTTTTTTTTATACTTTGTCGCTGTCTCCCGCGTTTGCGAGGTAGCGCAAGGAAACAGACGAAAGAAATGGCCCCCCCCCCCCATACAAACGTATATACATACGTCCACACACGCAAATATACATACCTACACAGCTTTCCATGGTTTACCCCAGACGCTTCACATGCCTTGATTCAATCCACTGACAGCACGTCAACCCCGGTATACCACATCGCTCCAATTCACTCTATTCCTTGCCCTCCTTTCACCCTCCTGCATGTTCAGGCCCCGATCACACAAAATCTTTTTCACTCCATCCTTCCACCTCCAATTTGGTCTCCCTCTTCTCCTCGTTCCCTCCACCTCCGACACATATATCCTCTTGGTCAATCTTTCCTCACTCATTCTCTCCATGTGCCCAAACCACTTCAAAACACCCTCTTCTGCTCTCTCAACCACGCTCTTTTTATTTCCACACATCTCTCTTACCCTTACGTTACTCACTCGATCAAACCACCTCACACCACACATTGTCCTCAAACATCTCATTTCCAGCACATCCATCCTCCTGCGCACAACTCTATCCATAGCCCACGCCTCGCAACCATACAACATTGTTGGAACCACTATTCCTTCAAACATACCCATTTTTGCTTTCCGAGATAATGTTCTCGACTTCCACACATTCTTCAAGGCCCCCAGAATTTTCGCCCCCTCCCCCACCCTATGATCCACTTCCGCTTCCATGGTTCCATCCGCTGCCAGATCCACTCCCAGATATCTAAAACACTTTACTTCCTCCAGTTTTTCTCCATTCAAACTCACCTCCCAATTGACTTGACCCTCAACCCTACTGTACCTAATAACCTTGCTCTTATTCACATTTACTCTTAACTTTCTTCTTCCACACACTTTACCAAACTCATCACCAGCTTCTGCAGTTTCTCACATGAATCAGCCACCAGCGCTGTATCATCAGCGAACAACAACTGACTCACTTCCCAAGCTCTCTCATCCCCAACAGACTTCATACTTGCCCCTCTTTCCAAAACTCCTGCATTTACCTCCCTAACAACCCCATCCATAAACAAATTAAACAACCATGGAGACATCACACACCCCTGCCGCAAACCTACATATATATTTATATATATATATATATTATAATATATATATATATATATATATATAATATATATCAAAATTTTCATTATTATCATTACTATTGTTATCATCAATATTATTATCATAGTCGCTGTCTCTTACATTAGCAAGGTAGCGCAAGGAAACAGACAAAAGAATGGCCTAACCCACACATATACATATGTATATACATAAACTCTCACACACGCACATATACATACCCATACATCTCAATGTATACATTTACACCCCTCCCCCAGCGCATGCGCGAGGTATCGCTAGGGAAAGACAAAAGAAAAAAAAAAGGTCACATTCGTTCACACTCAGTCTCTAGCTGTCATGTGTAATGCACCGAAGCCACAGTTCCCTTTCCACATCTAGGTCCCACAAAACTTTCCATGGTTTACTCTAGACGCTTCACATGCCCTGGTTCAATCCATTGACAGTACGTCAACCCCGGTATACCAAATCGTTCCAATTCACTCTATTCCTTGCACGCCTTTCACCCTTCTGTATGTTCAGGCCCCGACCGCTCAAAATCTTTTTCACTCATCCTTCCAACTTCAATTTGGTCTCCCACTTCTCCTTGTGTCCTCCACCTCTGACACATACATCCTCTTTGTCAATCTTTCCTAACTCATTCTCTTCATGTGACGAAACCTCTTCAATACACACTATTCTGCTCTCGCAACCATACTCTTTTTATTACCACACATCTCTCTTAACCCTTTCATTACTTAATCGATGAAACCACCTCACACCACATACTGTCCTTAAACATCTCACCCCACATACTGTCCTCAAACATTTCATTTCCAACACATCCACCCTCCTCCACACAACCCTATCTATAGCCCACGCCTCGCAACCAATAACATTATTGGAACCACTATTCCTTCAAAGATACCTATTTTTGCTCTTCAAGATAACGTTCTCGCCTTCCACACATTCTTCAACGCTCCCAGCACTTTTGCCCCCTCCACCACCCTGTGACTCACTCCTGCTTCCATGGTTCCATCCGCTGCCAAATAAATTCCCAGATATCTAAAGCACTTCACTTTCTCCAGTTTTTCTCCATTCAAACTTACCTCCCAATATACTTGTCCCTTAACCCAACTGAGCCTAACAACCTCGCTCTCATTCATCCTCATCAAAGGCTCAGACTGGGGTGTCTAAATGTGTGGATGTAACAAAGATGAGAAAAAAAGGAGGGATAGGTAGTATGTTTGAGGAAAGGAACCTGGATGTTTTGGCTCTGAGTGAAACGAAGCTCAAGGGTAAAGAGGTGGAGTGGTTTGGGAATGTCTAGGGAATAAAGTCAAGGGCTGGTGAGAAGACAAGAACTAAGGAAGGAGTGCACTACTCTTGAAGCAGGAGTTGTGGGACTATGTGAGTGCAAAAAAGTAAACTCTAGATTGATATGGGTAAAACTGAAAGTGGATGGAGAAATGGGTGATTATTGGTGCCTATGCACCTGCTCATGAGAAGAAAGATCATGAGAGGCAAGTTTTGGGAGCAGCTGAGTGAGTGTCTTAGCAGCTTTGATGCATGAGACCAGGATATACTGATGGGTGATTTGGATGCAAAGGTGAGTAATGTGGCAGTTGAGGGTATAATTCGTGTACATGGGGTGTCCAGTGTTGTAAATGGAAATGATGAAGAGCTTGTAGATTTGTGTGCTGATTGGTGATTGTGAATATCTGGTTTGGAAAGAGAGATATACATAAATATACTTATGTAAGTTGGAGAGATGGCCGGAGAGCATTATTGATTACGTGGTAACTGATAGGCGCGTGAAAGAGACTTTTGGAGGTTAATGTGCTGAGAGGGGCAACGGTAGGATGTCTGATCATTATCTTGTGGAGGCGAAGGTGAAGATTTGTAAAGAGAATGTTGGGGTGAAGAGAGCGGTGGGAGTAAGTGAGCTTGGAAAGGAGACTTGTGTGAGGAAGTTAAGGGAAAGATTGAGCGCAGAATGGAAAAAGGTGAGAACAAATGACGTAAAGGGAATGGGGGAGGAATGGAATGCATTTATGGAAGCAGTGATGGCTTGCGGAAAAGATGCTTGTGGCATGAGAAAGGTGGGAGGTGGGCAGATTAGAAAGGGTTGTGAGTGGTGTGATGAAGAAGTAAGATTGTTGGTGAAAGAGAAGAGAGAGGTGTTTGGACGATTTTTGGAGGGAAGTAGTGCGAATGACTGGGAGATGTATAAATGAAAGAGGCAGGAGGTCAAGAGAAAGGTACAAGAGGTAAAAAAGAGGGCAAATGAGAGTTAGGGTGAGAGAGCATCATTAAATTTCAGGGAGAATAAAAAGATGTTTTGGAAGGAGGTAAATAAAGTGCGTAAGACAAGAGAACAAATGGGAACATCGGTGAAGGGGGCTAATGGGGAGGTAATAACAAGTAGTGGTGAAGTGAGAAGGAGATGGAGTTGGTATTTTGAGTATTTGAAGTGG
>NC_092244.1:23468270-23473270 GCF_036320965.1 Panulirus ornatus | reverse complement strand
TTACCAAACTCAGTCACCAGCTTCTGCAGTTTCTCACATGAATCAGCCACCAGCGCTGTATCATCAGCGAACAACAACTGACTCACTTCCCAAGCTCTCTCATCCCCAACAGACTTCATACTTGCCCCTCTTTCCAAAACTCTTGCATTTACTTCCCTAACAACCCCATCCATAAACAAATTAAACAACCATGGAGACATCACACACCCCTGCCGCAAACCTACATTCACTGAGAACCAATCACTTTCCTCTCTTCCTACACGTACACATGCCTTACATCCTCGATAAAAACTTTTCACTGCTTCTAACAACTTTCCTCCCACACCATATATTCTTAATACCTTCCACAGAGCATCTCTATCAACTCTATCATATGCCTTCTCCAGATCCATAAATGCTACATACAAATCCATTTGCTTTTCTAAGTATTTCTCACATACATTCTTCAAAGCAAACACCTGATCCACACATCCTCTACCACTTCTGAATCCACACTGCTCTTCCCCAATCTGATGCTCTGTACATGCCTTCACCCTCTCAATCAATACCCTCCCATATAATTTACCAGGAATACTCAACAAACTTATACCTCTGTAATTTGAGCACTCACTCTTATCCCCTTTGCCTTTGTACAATGGCACTATGCACGCATTCCGCCAATCCTCAGGCACCTCACCATGAGTCATACATACATTAAATAACCTTACAACCAGTCAACAATACAGTCACCCCCTTATTTAATAAATTCCACTGCAATACCATCCAAACCTGCTGCCTTGCCGGCTTTCATCTTCCGCAAAGCTTTCACTACCTCTTCTCTGTTTACCAAATCATTTTCCCTAACCCTCTCACTTTGCACACCACCTCGACCAAAACACCCTATATCTGCCACTCTATCATCAAACACATTCAACAAACTTCAAATACTCACTCCATCTCCTTCTCACATCACACTACTTGTTATCACTCCCATTTGCGCCCTTCACTGAAGTTCCCATTTGCTCCCTTGTCTTACGACTTATTTACCTCCTTCCAGAACATCTTTTTATTCTCCCTAAAATTTAATGATACTCTCTCACCCCAACTCTCATTTGCCCTTTTTTTCACCTCTTGCACCTTTCTCTTGACCTCCTGTCTCTTTCTTTTATACATCTCCCACTCAATTGCATTTTTCCCTGCAAAAATCGTCCAAATGCCTCTCTCTTCTCTTTCACTAATACTCTTACTTCTTCATCCCACCACTCACTACACTTTCTAATCAACCCACCTCCCACTCTTCTCATGCCACAAGCATCTTTTGCGCAATCCATCACTGATTCCCTAAATACATCCCATTCCTCCCCCACTCCCCTTACTTCCATTGTTCTCACCTTTTTCCATTCTGTACTCAGTCTCTCCTGGTACTTCCTCACATAGGTCTCCTTCCCAAGCTCACTTACTCTCACCACCCTCTTCACCCCAACATTCACTCTTCTTTTCTGAAAACCCATACAAATCTTCACCTTAGCCTCCACAAGATAATGATCAGACATCCCTCCAGTTGCACCTCTCAGCACATTAACATCCAAAAGTCTCTCTTTCGCGCGCCTGTCCATTAACACGTAATCCAATAACGCTCTCTGGCCATCTCTCCTACGTACATAAGTATACTTATGTATATCTCGCCTTTTAAACCAGGTATTCCCAATCATCAGTCCTTTTTCAGCACACAAATCTACAAGCTCTTCACCATTTCCATTTACAACACTGAACACCCCATGTATACCAATTATTCCCTCAACTGCCACATTACCCACCTTTGCATTCAAATCACCCATCACTATAACCCGGTCTCGTGCATCAAAACCACTAACACACTCATTCAGCTGCTCCCAAAACACTTGCCTCTCATGATCTTTCTTCTCATGCCCGGGTGCATATGCACCAATAATCACCCACCTCTCTCCATCAACTTTCAGTTTTACCCATATTAATCGAGAATTTACTTTCTTACATTCTATCACATACTCCCACAACTCCTGTTTCAGGAGTATTGCTACTCCTTCCCTTGCTCTTGTCCTCTCACTAACCCCTGACTTTACTCCCCAGACATTCCCAAACCACTCTTCCCCTTTACCCTTGAGCTTCGTTTCACTCAGAGCCAAAACATCCAGGTTCCTTTCCTCAAACATACTACCTATCTCTCCTTTTTTCACCTCTTGGTTACATCCACACACATTTAGGCATCCCACTCTGAGCCTTCGAGGAGGATGAGCACTCCCCGCGTGACTCCTTCTTCTGTTTCCCATTTTAGAAAGTTAATACAAGTTAATATTATATATATATATATTATATATATATATATATATATATATATATATATATATATATATATATATATAATATATATATATATATATATATATATATCATACTTAATCGCCGTCTTCCGCAAGGAAACAAGGGAAAAAATGGCCCAAAGCACCCGCATACA
The DNA here is from genome assembly GCF_036320965.1 of Panulirus ornatus. Taxonomy (NCBI): domain Eukaryota; kingdom Metazoa; phylum Arthropoda; class Malacostraca; order Decapoda; family Palinuridae; genus Panulirus; species Panulirus ornatus. The sequence goes on along the minus strand of NC_092244.1, from coordinate 23,470,797 downwards.
CAAGTTTATATATAACCGCCCACACACGCACATAAATATACCTATACATTTCAACGTATTCATACATATACATATATACACAGACATATACATATATACACATGTACATATTCATACTTGCTGCCTTCATCCATTTCCGTCGCCACCTTGCCACACAAGAAACAGAATTCCCCCTCCCTCCAGCAAGTGATAGAGTGATGTGGCATACAGGAATACAGGGGTGAAGAGCTGTCATTGTACCAAACTAGGGCAAATGAGTAGAGCAGGAAAGGTCTGTGGGGCCTGGTTATGGATTGGGGGCTGTGGTTTTGGTACACTGCACATGACAGTGCTACTTCACTAATAAAAGAAACTGCATGCACTATGAAAAAATAAGGCTGTAAACCTTCCACAAAAAATTAGTAATTCATCTCAATTGAGTTATGTTTTTTACAGTTAATATTGATTATAGTAATCATCTATCTATTTGAATTGAAGTAAACATTCAGTCTATCTTAAAATTTCATAAGCTGGGTATGACTAGTGGTCTTGTATAAAGTAACCTCTGGTGGACTGGCACTAAGAACAACAAAATTCTCTGTTAAGGAAACACATTTCAATTATTTGACAGACTTACCTATGAAGAACTACCACATACACTTGCAGCATTTTCAATATGAGCCATTAAAGTGCTAGTCTAGATCAGAACATGATCAAGTTTTAAATGTTCGAGTTACCGCCGTTTATTATAATGGGAACTGATGAATAGCAATGGTTGTTGTTCACCATTACTTACGATATAGAAAGAGATTTTTCACCGGAGCATCTCCCATGGACTAACATAAAGTTACTAATTCCAGTTATTGTTTCATGTTCTCAATAATTTTCAGAAAGTTATTTTTCTTATCCCTGGGGATAGGGGAGAAAGAGTACTTCCCACGTATTCCCTGCGTGTGGCTGGAAATCCTCGCCTCTCGTTTTTTTTTTTTTTTTCCCACAAGAAGGAGCAGAGAAGGGGGCCAGGTGAGGATATTCCCTCAAAGGCCCAGTCATCTGTTCTTAACGCTATCGCTAACGCGGTAAATGGCGAATAGTATGAAAGAAAGAAAGAAAGAACTAGTCAAAGCATTGTGGCAACATACAGAAATAAGGACGCGCGCGCGTGCGGGGGAGATGCTATTTTCATGTGTGTCGGGGTGGCGACAGGATTGGATGAAGGCAGCAAGTATAAATATGTACGTGTATAAATGTGTGTGTATGTATTTGTATGTATACGTTGAAATGTATAAGTATGTATGTATGCGTGTGTGGGCGTTTGTGTATGTACGTGTGTATGTGGGTGGGTTGGGCCATTCTTTCGTCTGTTTCCTTGCCATACCTTACTAACGCGGGAGACAGTGATTAAGTATAATTGGGAGGTAAGTTTGAATGGAGAAAAACTGGAGGAAGTGAAGTGTTTTAGATATCTGGGAGTGGATCTGGCAGCGGATGGAACCATGGAAGCAGAAGTGTCACAGGGTGGGGGAGGGGGCAAAGGCTCTGGGAGCGTTGAAGAATGTGTGGAAGGCGAGAACGTTATCTCGGAAAGCAAATATGGGTATGTTTGAAGGAATAGTGGTTCCAACAATGTTATGTGGTTGTGAGGCATGGGCGATAGATAGGGTTGTGCGGAGGAGGGTGGACGTGTAGGAAATGAGATGTTTGAGGACAATATGTGGTGTGAGGTGGTCTGATCAAGTAAGTAATGAAAGGGTAAGAGAGATGTGCGGTAATAGAACGAGTGTGGTTGAGAGAGCAGAAGAGGGTGTATTGAAATGGTTTGGTTACATGGAGAGAATGAGTGAGGAAATATTTTTTTTCTTTTTTTTTTTTTAATTTTCCAAAAGAAGGAACAGAGAAGGGGGCCAGGTGAGGATATTCCCTCAGAGGCCAAGTCCTCTGTTCTTAACGCTACCTTGCTAATGCAGGAAATGGCAAATAGTTTGAAAGAATATATATATATATATATATATATATATATATATATATATATATATATATATATATATATATATATATATAATATATATATATATAATATATATATATATATATATATATATATAAATAAAATATATATATATATATATATATATATAATATATATATATATATATATATATATATATATATATATATATATATATTATATATATATATATATATATATATATGTATATGCATGTGTGTGTGGGTGGGTTGGGCCATTCTTTCGTCTGTTTCCTTGCGCTGCCTCGCTGGCGCGGGGGACGGCGACGGGGCAAAGTGAATAAATAGATAAATATATATAGGGGAGAAAGAATACTTCCCACGTATTCCCTGCATGTCGTAGAAGGCGACTAAAAGGGAAGGGAGCGGGGGGCTGGAAATCTTCCCCTCTCATTTTTTTTTTAAATTTTCCAAAAGAAGGAACAGAGAAGGGGGCCATATGAGGATATTCCCTCAAAGGCCCAGTCCTCTGTTCTTAACGCTACCTCGCTAATGCGGGAAATGGCGAATAGTATGAAAA